>NC_068364.1:78481895-78699395 GCF_020536995.1 Dreissena polymorpha
ATGACCAATGAAGTCTCGGCATTTACCTAGTAATTGTGGTTTAAGCTCCGCTGATTGGTTTTCTCAGATAACAGATTTGTATCTATTTTTAGACACACTTTGAAACGCGGTTCAAAGTTTTGAACCCGGGTTTAAGGAATAAATGTGCAAACGGCACTTTGAACCCGGGTTCAAAGTCTATAAACTATATAGTTAACTGTTAAACCGTGGTTTAAGACATTAATGTGCACTTCGCTTGCCGCAGTATTCATTTGTGATTTATGGTATGTTAGATATGCGACAATATGTTTTAGAACATTTCAATTACAATTCAATTGGCGATGTCATCCAAAAAGCCTAGGTGCCTATTTTCACTAAAAATCAGACTGTACATTCAAGTAAGAATCAATTTTAGCGCGTTAAATGATTGACTATCAACAAAGTACGAACACGTTGAAGAGCAATACGATCTACATATACGTCCTTTTTTCTTCTTTTATAAATGGTGTATTCGTTTGTGATTTATAGTATTTTTGATATGCGGCAATATATATTTAAGAACATTTCAATCACATTTCAAGTGGCGATGACACACAAAAGGTAGACACATTTGCATTTTGCGAAAAAAATCAGGTCTTTTCAACTTAAACCTGTTTTTTGAAACCACGACTTCACCACGTGCACTTATATATAAATAAGGATAACTTACCGTTCATTTGATGTTTAACCCGAAATTTTCGCTTGTGGGCTTCCTTTTGGGAGGCAAAGGGTTGGTTGAAGAGCCAGCTTGTTACACAACAAACCGGTTTCAATACGAAACAAACGTACTGGAAAACTGATTTATATGGAACAGTTCAAAGCCGATGCTACCATAACATTGAAAAAGTTCAAAGCTGATGCAAACGAAAGATTTGTTGCTTTCGAGAGACTGATTTTTTTGCATTAAATAATATGCGAAATGTTGTTGTGTCTAACATTACAAATGAATGTGGCATGCAGATTAATTACGGTAAAGGAACAATATGCTTGTATATTAATACATTTATATTCTAATATTTTTTACTAGAAATGTCATTAAGAACTTGCCCGATTTAAGCATAAAAATATTGTTTACTATTTTTGCTTCCACTCAAGAAATAAATATTTCGTGGTCACTTATAAATGTTGCTTTCGTATTTAGGAAGTTATGATTTCAACAACGATTTATGTGTAAACAACTTTGAATAAAACATCTACCCGTTGTAACCCATTAAATTCTCATATGAAACAGGAAAACACACCAATGTGATGTTTTCATTAATATTACACGAATTATTTACTCACTGTTTTGGTTTTGGTAAATTCTCAAAGTTTAATTGATATTTTAAAGTCTGTTTTTACTGTGTTTTTTTACGAATACTTGCATTTGTATAAAGGAACAATTATATTTTCAATATTCTTAGAATAAAGAGAGTTGTACTTTGAACTATATGTTGTTTATGAACAGTGTACACATTACTTGTTATAGGTAAATCAATTTATAAATTTGATTGGATTATGTCAATATCCGTTAGATTAATAATGACAATCGTGTCTAAATTGTGCTATCGTCTGTACAATAATGTTTGCATCACATTGCTTCCATTATAAGATAGAACATATAAAACACATTCTGCAATATTCTTTTCAGTCCAAACAACACAATATCCGCAGACTTTGCATACTTCGTCAACATACGTGCACTGGGGTATGAAAATGAGTCCAAACGTGACATCTACAACTCTGATTTACAGCGGACAGGTAGGAGGTGGATATTACACACACAGGCGCAGGAAAATATGTTTGTTTGTCAAACGACCCGTCATGTGATTAATTCAGTGTAGCCGCTGATGACCATTGGTCATAGATGTACGGTACAGAGTACGAAACAGGTACTTCTCAAGTGTTAACCAATCTCCACAACTCTGACGTCCCATGCGCTTTGTGATTTTTCAGACGAAAGAACACCATGATGATACCTGGCCGTACATTGTATTACAGCGGCTGGACCATGGAGTACCAAAGGTACCTGATGGGACCGTACTTTATGCATCACAACACGTGGCGGGTCTGCCCGGGGATACTAAATATTATGTCGAAAAAGTTCGGAATGTTGACAACCTAACTGGCTAGGATTTTAATTATACCGAAATAGCTCGTGTTTTTTTTACCCCAAAACTGGCTTGGACTTTAATTTTGCTGAAATAGCTGGTGGTCTTGCCCACAAAACTAGATTGGATTTAAATAATGCTGAATTAGCAGGGGTCTTACCCAACAACCAGGCTTGGATTTTAATTATGTTAAATAGCTCGGGGTCTTGACCACCAAACTGGCTTGGATTTTATTTTGCTGATATAGCTAGGGGTCTTAACCACCAAACTGGCTTGGATTTCTATAATGTTTAAATAGTTGAGGGTCACGACCACTTAACTGGCCTGGCTTTTAGTTATCCTGAAATAGCTCGGGGTCATGACCAACAGCTGGCTTGTATTTTAATTATGCTGAAAAAGCTCGGGATCTTGACCACCAAAATGGCTTGGATTTTAATTATGCTGAAATAGCTCGGGGTCATGACCACCGTATTGGTTTTGATAATTTTTATGCTGAAATTGCTTGGGGTTTTGACAACCAAAAAGGCTTGGATTGTAATTTTGCTAAAATAGCTCGGCGTCTTGACCACCAAACTGGCATGGATTTAAATTATTCTGAAAAAGCTCGGAGTCTTTACCACCAAACTTGCTTGGGTTGTAATTATGTCGAAATAGTTCATGATGTTGAAAACCTTACTGGCTTGGATTTTAATTATGCCGAAATAGCTCGGGTTCATGACCCCTAAACTGGCTTGGTCTTTAATAATGCTAGAATAGTTCGGGGTCTTGACAACCAAACTGGCTTTGATTTTCATTATGCTGAAATAGCTTTGGGGTTTTTTACCACCAAACTGGCATGGATTTTAATAATGTTGAAATAAGCTCAGGGTTTCGACCACCGAACTGGCTTGGATTTTAACTATGCTGAAATACCTGGTTGTCTCGACCACTTAACTGGCTTGGATTTTAATTTTGCTGAAATAGCTCGGGGTCATGACCACCAAACTGGCATGGATTTTAATAATGCTGAAATAGCTCGGGTCTTGACCACCAAACTGACTTGGATTTTAATTTTACTGAAATACATCGGGGTGTTGACGACTAAACTGACATGGATTTAATTATAATGAAAAAGCTCGGAGTCTTGACCACCAAATGGCTTTGATTTTAATTATTCCGAAATATTTCCGGATCTTGACAACCTAACTGGCTTGGATTTAATTATGCCGAAAGAGATTTTACTTATGCTGAAAAAGCTTGGGGTCTTGACCACCAAACTGTCTTGGATTTTAATTATGCCGAAAAAGTTCAAGATCTTGACCACTTAACTGGCTTGGATTTTAATTATACTGAAATATCTCGGGGTATAGGCCACCAAACTGGGTTGGATTTTAATAATGCTGAAAAAGCTCGGGGTCTGGACCACCAAACTGGCTTGGATTTAATTATGCTAAATAGCTCGGTATCTTTACCACCAAAATGGACAGGGCCCTGGGGTGGGTAATGTGGGCATGGATGGTCGAGAAAGACCGTGTTGTCATAAAAGATGTTCAGTATTAATTTAAAGTCAATTGGTGAATAAATGAAGAAGTCAGGTTTAACCAAACAGTAAAATGAGTTTTTTCCAACCATTTAAAAGTTTTGGGTGGGCGTGGTTCTCCACTATCTCCTCCTAAACTTTTAGCACTAGAACCTTAAAACTTACACACATGGTACCTATGAGCACATGTGCGACGGTGCACTATTTGAACATTTGATCTGATTCCTGGGTGAAAAGTTATTATCATGTGCGTCGCATGTTGTTAGTAAAATGATTTGTTTTTTTTTTACCCATTTTAGCCATTTATTTGCCCATAACTTTTGACCCAGGGGTCACATCAAAATTCCGTCGCCGTAACCGTCGAACAAATGCTCATAGCTACCAGGTGTGTAAGTTTCAAGGTTCTAGTGCTAAAAGTGTAGGAGGAAATAGTGGCCGAACGGACGGACCGAAAGATGGCGACCGATACAATATACCCACGCTTTTAAACGCATGGGGATAATTAATGAAGTAAATGTTATTTAAAAATCACGACTCACCCGTTTGAGACATCCTGCTTTCATAATTACATCCCACGGACAGATCTGTCTGACCCGGACGTGTTCTTGTATTTTAAGGAAAATGTAAGCACAATTAGGTTCTTACTTAAAATCCAATTTGTTGGAACGAAGAAGGAGGAAAGTCAAGGAAATATATTTTTAACGATTTGATGAAAACATAATTGATTGGTATTGTGGTTTTGGTGTTTTGGGGAAATGATTTATCGCGACGCACATTTGATAGACATCCTTTGCACATAATTGGATTCCACGAACACAGACATTGACTTTATTCGACCAGGATCTATTTTAGAAAAAAATGAAGCGAAACTGCTTTCAAAACTAAAATCGGCTTTTGCAGAACGAATAAAAAGGAGTGTCAAAGAAATATTTCTCTAATAATATTTAAATGATGCACGATCCTATAATATGATATTTATAATTCAATTTATCGGTCGGGGGATTGCGTAGGTTGTGATGGTTGTTTTATTCAGTATGACGATGGAAAATGTTTTTACAGACGGATGTATTTAAACGTATAGCCCGATGCATTCAGTTTCAAGTTTCGTATCTGATGCAATTTTCTAGTTGCGTCATTTATTCAGTGTGGTTTTTAGTAACTGTGAATTGAAATTGCAGATTTTGTAAAAAAAATAATATAACCATGCATAATCATCCCATGCGTACCATGTTTCAAGGACATGCATTGAACATGTGTTAAGCAAGCGCAGGGTACAGGTTTGCATACGAACGAACTAACAAACAGATATGAAGGATAGTCCCCTTCGGTTTAACATTATAAAATAAAACGTGTATGATATGTTGTATCGAGTGATTGAGTAACACGGTTTTTCTAAAATTGAGTATTGAGTCTTCTTGACTTCGATTCAAATTCACGATAAGTTACTACTCATATTGAAAAGTGTGTAATACGTATTTTTCTTACAGAACAAGTATATTTAGCGAATTTTATAATGGGTAATGATTTTCAAAAGCATTTTATGTCATATTTCGTACACCAATCGAATTCTCCTCGGTGAAAGGGCTTGGTTACACTGTTCGGTAAAAGGCCATACAGTTTATTTCTACTCCATAGCTTTTACATGGCTATAACTATTTAAATATAAGTTCGGACTTTTAGTCCCCATGATAAGACACGTTTAGCGTGAAGCTGTCCATCTTCGTAGTAAAAGAATAATGGTCGCACATCAAGGTCAAAAACTGAATTATTTGTTCTTCCCAGCAGATATTTAATGTCTCAGATAACCTTAATATTATATTGTATTTTTAATCCCAATTGCCATAGTATGTCTCAAATATAACTCTTATCGCGCCTCTGTCCAAATCAATGTAACGATTGTATAGGTAAAGTAAATACACTTTAATTTCCGGTAAGTGACTTTTAGTGCCTAAAACGAATTAAATACGAAATGCTCAAGTTGAGCTTTTTTTGGTTCGGCGACGTTGTCGTTCGCGTGATGCGGTGTGCGTTGTGCGGTGTGCTTTGTGTGTTGTCCGCAGTTTGACGTGCTATGGGCGGCGTTTGGCATTCGTAGTGCTGTATGCATTAAGCGACGTGCGATGTGTGGCGTTCGGCGTGTGTGTGCGTGTGTGTGTGTGTGTGTGTGTGTGTGTGTGTGTGTGTGTGTGTGTGTGTGTGTGTGTGTGTGTGTGTGTGTGTGTGTGTGTGTGTGTGTGTGTGTGTGTGTGTGTGTGTGTGTGTGTGTGTGTGTGTGTGTGTGTGTGTGTGTGTGTGTGTGTGTGTGTGTGTGTGTGTGTGTGTGTGTGTGTGTGTGTGTGTGTGTGTGTGTGTGTGTGTGTGTGTGTGTGTGTGTGTGTGTGTGTGTGTGTGTGTGTGTGTGTGTGTGTGTGTGTGTGTGTGTGTGTGTGTGTGTGTGTGTGTGTGTGTGTATGTGTGTGTTTGTGTGTGTGTGTGTGTGTGTGTTGGCTTAATGTTGTTAATGCCTTACCTAACTGCGCTCCCATAAATTTTCCTTTAAGTCCATTCAATGTGACGTTATCAAACGCCAGATGCAACGAGCATTATTTGGTTGAAAGCTATTATAACGTTTTATAAACATCGTGTAATCAGGCAAACAGAAACAGGCGTGTGGCGCGTGTGATGTGATTTAATGTGTTCTTTTTTCTTCATTAGAATACATCCTGTTTTATTTCATAGAGGTTTCGAATGTGCTTATATTTTTCAGATGTGTAGGTTAGTTAGAGAGCAACTTTGCAGACGTAAAGTACACAGATGCACCTATACTCTTACAAATAACACACCCTTGTTTAACTTAAGAACTATCTCGACATGTTACAAAAAATTAACGACTTCTATTCCGATATATGACAAATCCGTTTTATCTTTTAACTTTATTCGATTGAATTGAAAAAAACCGTATATTGAACACCATCTTTGATTTAATTTAACTGTTTATGTATTTTTTACTCACTTAAAATGCGTTTGATGAAGCCCATGCTGCCATTTAATTATACTTCGATTTTCATTGAGACCATTCTAATGGCATCCATCGGCAATGTGTTGACAATATCCCAATGTGGAATGCCTCATTACCCGTACGCAGGCTTTATAGAATGGCCATAAACACCGATGTACTTGCTGTTCAAAAAGGAACTATACTTATGTGGCTGTCATATTTGTAAATTATTAATGACATATAAGGACTGAATTTTACGGTAATTAACCGGTATATATTCACAATCACATCGCGACAAATTATCATAATAAAGAACTAGTGTCATGAAGATCAAACGGGAGGTTTTTAACAATTTACCGCACGAACTTTGTTAAATACTTTTTTAATAGAAAGTTGACTTTTTGTCTTGAAAAAGCTAAATAAAAGTGCACGAATACTCTTGAATTCTACGTATCTGTTCCGGCTTTGTATAATAGCTTTTGCTAAAAATGTCGGGAAACACCAAAAATAAAAATATGACAGTTTTACGGATTTTATCTCATGCTATTATGATACCTTGTCGTAAGATGATTTAAGTGTACAATCAAAGTACTGACAGTACTGGTGTGACGATGATTTTGAGAAGATGGATTTAAAAGCATCAAGTTAAGTTTATCTACATCACCACAATCACCACAATTGTGTATGTTGGTACGAAAAAAAAATTTGGTACAGAAATTTTGCGAAAAAAAAATGGGTATGAAAACAAATTTTGGTACGAAAAAATATTTGGGAACAAAAAAATTAGGACCGAAAAAAATTTGGGTACGAACAAAAAATTAGGGATGAAAAAAATATTGGGTACGAAAAAAAAATTGGGTACGAAAAAAAATTGGGTACGAAAAATTTTAGGTACGGAAAAAAAATTGGGGAAACGGGAAAGTAGTACCTGTGGGGAACTTGACCCACACTCGCACATTTTCGGCCCTTTCCGTCAAACATCAGATAAGTTCTTCGAAGGCAATATTATGAATACACATTTCGGAAGCGGTAATGCGGTCCTACCTACGCGCGTCAAAATGTAAGCGAAATATGTACACAAGTCTGTCAGGAATGATTGAATTAACGAAGACAATCGTGTATTGATGTAAGTTTTTTTAAAGAAATGTGCAGAAAATATATTAAACAAGAGCTGTGTTTGTGAAACACAATGCCCCCTGCTGCGCAGCTTTGAAGCCATATATTTTACCTTTGACCTTGAAGGATAACCTTGACCTTTCACCACTCAAAATGTGCAGCTCCATGACATACACATGCATGCCGAATATGGAGTTGCTATCTTCAATATTGCAAAATTTGACCTTTGACCTTGACCTTGAAGGATGACCTTGACCTTTCACCAATCAATATGTGCAGCACTATGAGATACACATGCACGCCAATATTGAAAAAGTTATGGCCAATGTTAAAGTTTTCGGACAGACAGACAGACGTTTTATATTTGAAATTTGACCTTGAAGGATGACATTTACCTTCACCTTTCACAACTGAAAATGTGCAGCTCCATGAGATGCACATGTATGCCAAATATCAAATTGCTATGTTCAATATTAAAAAAGTTATGGCCATTAAAGTTTTCGGACGGACGGACAGACTGACACACTGACTGACTGACTGATTGACAGTTCAACTTATATAGGCCACCCTACCGGAGGCATAAAAAGCAATGGCGATATTTTTCTCAGCCACATAATTGTTAATAGTTTGATATCACAAAATGAAATTGAAAGTAGAACTGTCAAAAATGACAACCTGTCAACGTGTTGTTTTTGCTGGCACGAGAGGGCGATAACACTCAATGTGTTCACATTTTGACCATAGGCTTTGTCAATGACCTTTATAGTATGGGTAGCTTTGATATTATTTATTGCTATCATGTAACTGCATGATTGTGTATATGTTTGCAATACACAAAGCATAAATAATGATATAAATATACTGATTGAGCTTATAATAATCTGAGAACTATAGCCAGGTCAATTAAGGACTTAAAATACCATTTTGTGTCCTGATTTTATAAAGTTATCACCATGCACGTCCTAGATTTCAAATTCAAGGCCCTGGTGTGACACATTGGTAGCATTACCGTTAAACTGTTACCAGGCTTATGAAATTAGTTTTTATTGAACTATCTAAGGAAATCTAAATCAGGCACTGATTTTTCTTGTTTTAATACAGTCATAGATCAGTTGTGGCCTCTGGGTAATGACCAATTTTTGCTTACTTGTCACACCCTTAAAACTTTCCACACGTCTATAATAGCAAATCTGGATTTATGTGATCTTCAATGGTACATTTAAACTTTAGCTCTGTTACAAGAGTGCTGGTAACGTCCAGTCACATATTTAAATCTAGGCCATGTCAAAATCAAAGTGTCAAAGACAAATGAAAGATACGTTCATTAATTATTGTCCAGTTGTTTACTACTGCTGTAAGTTTTTATATAATATGACTGATGAACATCATGTGAGAGAAAATTCACATTATCATTTTATATCAGGTTTAGCAGCCTTTTAGATAACAAAGTATGCTAGTTTTCAATGTCGCTTCTGGGGATTAAACCCGTAGGGCTTTTAGGAAGATTCTGAAATTTTCCATCCCTCGAGAGCAACCAAACCAAAAATTAAGTCAAATATTGCCGACTCGGTTTTTTGAGTCGGTTCATGAGGGATAATGGAGCTTGATTGGTCATTGTCGGCTCTGGTACTACTTACATGTACCCCGGGTACTCTTAAATATACTTACATGTATCCTGGGTACTCTAAGTATACTAACATGTACCCCAGGTACGGTAAATAAACGTAATTGTACTCGGTCCATATTAGACTGTACCCGAGTTGTATTCGCGCCCAAAATCCGATGTCGTAAAACGCGCAACCGATTATCTTAAACACTCTTCTCTTCAAAAAACACTGCATCAACATGCTTTTTGAGTATGTGTTCCGATAATATAGAGGCCATTCTACAGAAAATTGACATAAATGTGTATAAACAATTATTACAAAAAAATAGTCGACAACGACTGATTTAGGGTTAAATTTTCCGGGTACATTTTAGTATATTTACCGTACCCGGGATACATGTTAGTATACTTAAGAGTACCCGGGGTACATGTACGTAGTACCCGAGCCGACAATGAACAATCAAGCGATACTGGAAGGTGCAACATCTCTCACGCCCCCTAGCATCGCCTTTAGCAGTATTCAATTCTCAACAGGAAAGTGCTGGAGTTATTGATCCCGAGGGACAAGAAAAAAAAAAAGATTATTGTTCGAAATAAATAATTTGATTAATGACAATTCTATTATTTGAGCCAGGTCACAGGAAAAGCGCAGTCAAATCAGTATCCAATTAAATTATTTGTTATTGTCAGAAAAACGCTTTTAAGCAAACAGCTTTCAAGCGACTGCAGGCTGATCTAGATCCAAACTGGCCACAATCGCCTTAATGTCTCTTTTACAGTACAAACCAGTAAAGAGTTTGAAATCAATGTTGAATTTCAGGACAGCTTGGTGATCTGCAAATCCCCGATGAAATATTGATATCGGGTATCATAGTCATTCAATAAGTCGCAAAATGCTTGAATACAATTAATAAAGCACAGTGTGACTTATATTGATAACTAAAAATACCAGTATGCCAGTTTTGCCGTGTCAAGGTGTTACGATCCAGAAAGTCCTTCATTCACATCGAGTATATATCCTTCGAATTCCAACTATTGTTGTCATAAGCGGAGATTTAGTGAATAAACAATTCATATATCCTAAATGACAGCTTCTAAATAGCGAAACAAGCCAATTTATGCAGTAAACAAGTTTTGAATCGAGACTCTCATGTGGGCGGCCATTGTTGAATGTTGAAACACGAATGACAACTCTGCTAGGAGAACGTTATCAATGACGAGCAATTTCCTACGCAGTGGCGAATGCAAAAGGGAAATAACTGAAAAATCGAGTTATCTCAATCGGACTGGCTCGGTCTTTCACATAGGTCGCCATTGTAAATTTTGTTTGATGGTTATCATACCTTGGACGATGCTGTTCCAGCATCGTAAAAAAGTGTGAATTGTAGAGTTGGTTTCAAATATATATTGAACAACAAAACCAGTAAAAGCCAGTTTTAGGGACTAAGTGTTAAATCTGTTCAACGTCTGTCTAGAAACGTCCTCCATGTGAATAACCCGCAATCCAGACATTCGTCGGCTGATTCAATTAATGGTTCCAATTTTTGTAACGCTTTTGTTATAATGTGGCAACAATTTTCAGGGTTTAAACAAATTTATTCTCAATTATGTGCATACAATTAGTGTGTATTTATAATATGCCAATCAAACTGTTAAATGTTACCTGTGTGTGATATAGGTCCCATCTCTTGGACTCTACTTAGAACACTTAACACTTTAGAAAAAACGCGTACACGTTGAAACTATGCTACAAAAAACAATAAACAATAAACAACCAAAAAAGAGGATATGAAATATGAAGCCTTACCGTGATATGTTTACAAATCAACGACTCAAAATGTCTATAAGTTACATAGATACTTAGTTGATTTGAATAAACAAAATGTATATATCCTCTTTTAACCAGAGATACCGTCGGCAAAGCGTGAACCTTGAGGAACTTGCCTTCTTTATTCGTCATAGAAACTGGCATAAGTCTGTAACTTAATCAAATCTGTACAAAGCCGCCATTTTAATCACGATATTAACATTCGGTTCTATATAGGTTTCAGGATGCTTTTTATTGGAGGCAAATTCGGTTTGAATAGTGGGCGGATACGAATCAAATAATTCAATTCACTGAGACATATGTAGTACTTGTTAATAATTCCTTGCTCTTGAAAAAGCAGAAAACGAGCTAATATCGGGTTATATTTTTTACTTATTACGCCCAAGCGTGTAGAAATGAATCGTGTCCAGGTAAACTGAAAATAATAATTTGTCCAACATATTTGTAATCGAGGGCAACTTTTGAGTCGTTCTTGGTTCTTTGATATATGTATGACGTTGAGTTAAACAATTCAATTATAGTTTTTTTTTATAATTTCAAAAAGCATAAATAACATCATGGTTTACGAGCAATCAAATAATACAGTAGTAAAAGTATATAGCCATTAGCTATTAGGCATGTAAATATTTCAATTTAGCAAGTACGACAGATAGTTCTGTGTTTCCAGTACGACAAATATACTTGTGTCTCCAGTACGACAGATAGTCATGTATATCCAATAGGACAGATAACCCTGTGTCTCAAGTACGACAGATTGTCATGTGTATCCAGTACAACAGATAGTCCTGTGTCTCAAGTACGACAGATAGTCCCGTGTGTCCAGTACGACGTGTAGCCTTGGGTGTACAGAAGAACAGATAGTACTGTGTCTCAAGTGTGACAGATAGTCTTGTGTCTCCAGTACGACAGATAGTCCTGTTTCTCCAGTACGAAAATAGCCTTGTGTCTCCAGTAGGACAGATAGTCCTGTGTCTCCAGTACGACAGATAGTCCTGTGTCTCCAGTAGGACAAATAGTCCTGTGTCTCCAGAACGACAGTTAGTTCTGTGTCACCAGTAGGACAGGTCATCATTTGTCTCCAGTAAGACAGATAGTCCTGTGTCTCCAGTACGAGAGATAGTCATGTGTCTCCAGTAGGACATATAGTCCTGTGTCTCCAGTAGGACATATAGATCTGTGCCTCCAGTACGACAGTTATTAATGTGTTTCCAATAGGACAGATAGTCCTTTGTCTCCAGTACGGCAGATAGGCCAGTGTCTCCAGTAGGACATATAGTTCTGTGTCATTAGAACGACAGATAGTTCTGTGTCTTCAGTACGACAGATATTCTTGTGTCTACAGTACGACAGATAGCCCTGTGTCTCCAGTACGACAGATAGATATGTGCCTCCATTACGACAGATAGTCATGTGTCTCCAGTACGACAGATAGTTCTGTGTCTCCACTACAACAGATAGTCTTGTGTCTACTGTACGACAGATAGTCCTGTGACTCCAGTACGACAGATAGTCCTGTGTCTCCAGTAGACAGATAGTCCTGTGTATCCAGTAGACATATAGTGCTGTGTCTCCAGTAGACAGATAGTCCTGTGTATCTAGTAGACAGATAGACCTGTGTCTCGGGTACGATAGATAGTCCTGTGTCTCCAGTTCGGCACATAGTCTTGTGTCTCCAGTACGACATATAGGCATGTGTCTTCAGCGCGGCAGATAGTCATGTGTCTTCAGTACTACAGATTGTCCTGTCCCTCTAGTAATATAGATAGTCCTGTCCCTCCAGTGCGATATATGGTCCTGTCCGTCCAGTGCGACAGATACTTAGTAGTCCTGTGTGCCTAGTGTGATAGATAGACCTGTGTTTCAAGTACGACAGGTAACCCTGTGTCTCAGGTACGACAACTAGTCCTGCCCTCCAGAGCGAAAGATAGTCCTGTCTCTCCAGTGCGTCAGATAGCCCTGTGTCTACAGTACGACATTAACCACTGATAAAATTTTAACTCTAAATTAACTTAATTTTAATTTTATTCTTCATCAGACTAATTTACTTTCTCGACTTTCATTTTGCGGGATACAGATTACATTAATTGTTAGCAGCTACTAAAATTTGCATTGCCTTACTACTTCCCCATTAAAGCGCCCGTCTTCGTGTTGCGATATCCCCAACAATTACGTTGCAACATATTAAGATTAAATTTGAAATGGTAACACAAAAAAATCAATTGTACCTGAGATTTGGATACCTTAGTAAATTTACTCCAAAAGATTCGTTAAATTATTGATTAAATGAACACTTTATGAAAATTTCATTATTGAATTAAATATAAATGACCGATTAATTAAATCCTTTCCTTTCTTATATTACTTTTTATTATCACAGAATCAATTTTCTGAGTAAGTTCTTTGTTCCAGGGATTTAACTCCAAAGGACAAGTTCAAAATTCTATTTCTAATTCGTCGTTTTAACGTAACTAAAAAAAATCCAAAATAATCCGAATTAAATTCTAGTCCAATTTATCCGATTATCCAAAACGTCCCTTACGCACGCGAGTTCGACCGCGGACAAATCTTACAATTCAAAACAACTCTTCAATTTAACGAGGTGTGGTTTATAAATTTGTGTGAGCCCGTCTCTGACATAAAACGGAGCCATTAGATTAAACAGTACCACGGAAGCGTGACTGCTTACAGTGCTTGTCAAACAAAACCTAGTCTCTGATATTGCAAGGTTCAACCTTAAAAGCATTCGGCACAATCAAAACTCCATTTGAACTGCATTTCGAACGGAAATCTGTTAAGAGAACATGTGTCACTGTACATAAATCCCGAACTAAAATCAAGATATTCAAACTGTTACCGCGTTAAAACGGATGAGCAACTAATGAACGGGTGATACTGGTGTTAGATGGCGTTTATATCAACGAAAATTGTACGACCCTAACACACAGACGAATACCGGCAGAAAAATCATGACACACACACTTCCACGCCCTCATATCCGACCATGTTGGGGAACCAACAACCGTCTTAACCTACAGCTAAGGCAGTTGTAATCGGGAACAACTAACTACGGCCAACACTATGTACAAGAAGGTGAACAGCAATCTGCCCGACAACACGTCCCCTACAAATGGAAATTGCTAAAATGCTCTGGCGATCAAAGTCACTGATAAATATTCCCAGGTTATACAGAAAGACGTCACTGGAAGATTTTAATCACGTAAAGCACCCCATATATAGCAAAACTGCTTCGCGTACAGATTAAACCATACTTTGCGAAGACTTTGCCAACAACACTAATGCCATTAAACACTAAACATTGTACTCTATCTGATACGAGGATGATACACGCGAAATGCCGTCTCAATCCAAATAACGGAGTTGGTTCTTGTTTACTTAAAAATAAGCGAGCTTTTATACAGAAGTTTTCCTATTTTGACCTGTATCTCCAATTACATATGAGCCAGAGCCATAGTACGTACTACAGTAATTCTTAATCATCTGAGGCTGAGTCAAATGCAAGACCAATAACCCAAGAGGAAAGGCCAAGGCACCACATTGAGGTCTAAGATCACATATTGGATGCAATATTTATAATATGCTATAACTTCATTATTACTTAATAGATTTTATATTCCTACAATGTTTATTATTTAGTTTCTTTGTTTCATAGGTAAGACTTAAGTCTCTGCGATCAAGGTCGCACACTGAGGTCAAATGTTACAAATATTGATCAAATATATTGTATTTTGTTAGGATTCTACCACCCATCAAGGGATTCTCATAAGCTCTGATGTTATTGTTCATCGTAATCGGGCAGTCAAGCATATGCAGATCACATTTTCCAATGGCCAAGGTTAAAGTCACATATTTGTGTATGTACACCGCCTTTTAATAGCAGAGTTATCACCATTTCTTCTATAATATATCTTTTTATAAGTTCTTTTTTGTACATTAAAATAAATCTGTTCACCTTTTAATGTCATCCTTTGTTAATTAAAACATTCAACTACATTCCATGTAGTTTTATGTGGATTTTTATTTAGACCTTAAATGTATCATCATTCAATAAGAAGTTGCTTACAGAGTTTCGCGTTGCAACGATTCGCTTGTTTCTTTAGAAGTTAAATTAGTACCTACACAAAGAAGGGCTACTAAGAATTAAATTTAAACACATCATTTGCCAACTGACCACTTGCAGGATGAAGTGTTTGAAACATACTTGTATTTATATTACCGTGATATCATTTGCACTAAGTATTCTTATTGTTTTTTAAAAGATTTAAACATGTGTAAGTATCCTAATCGGTAATTTGATTTGTCCATTACTAAGTATATAATGGTATAACATAAATAATATGTTCATTTTTTCTCGCCAAAATTGTTTCTCTGTTACAGTCAACAGAATAAATAATAATCAGAAATAAGAAATGCATGAGTAAAAATGCTTCAAAATAACAACACATTGTTTAACCATTTAAAAAAATATATGATTTTTGGTGAGAATGTTATATATAAGAGAATGCTCTTAATGTTTTCACAAAGTTAAGTGAATCTTGAAAATTCGTAATTGATAGAAAAACAACAACAAATCTCTTCAGTTAGTTATTATATACAAAATTTCAATTTAATACAGCAATAAGCAATACGAATCAATATAGATTTTTTTCGTCCTTTAAACAATTGTTAAAAAAATAAATGTACATGGTCTTCTTCAAATCAGGTATAAGTGTATTGCTAATATTATCATATAAAGTATATATTATACAAAAATGGCACTCATCTTAAATTTCATAAAGTGTACACAATTTACTTATTCTTTCATTTCTTGGAATGTGTTGGTGCCTACCAGTTTCAATAAATAGAGCACGGGAAGACAATTTCAATTTGGCTATTATGTTTTTAATTTTTCGAATTTTCGATTTTGTCTAAGTAAATGGATCTTTCAAAAATGGGTTTCAATGCCTTGTAAAGAAAAGTGATGAAGTGTAATTTACAGTTTGCCATTTTGAAATGACCACATCTGGTAATCAGTTGCAAAACAACAATATATACCGACATGTTTCATTTTGATTATATACTGTATGCCACTATAGATGTAACCTTGAAAGATCATATCATGCTTTCAATGCTATGAAATACACCTACCGTCTTTTGAGCTCGATCAAACGAGTCTTCTAAAACACAAACGCCATTCCGAAACAAAAACAAAAAACATGCGGTTTGTGGTATAATTTTTTTTTTCAAATGCCTTTGATCATTGTGTTATGATCAAGCAGCTTTCTTTTGACCAACGAAAATTGTTAAACCTTATATAGCCATTAATCGGCCGTGATTTAAGTTGGAGCATGTTCAGTGTTTGGCACGAGCTCAATTGAAATATTGGCATTCAATTTTCAAACCTTGCCTCTTGAAACAAAATCAACAAGTGTGGTGCAACCAACGGATATTATCCATTTAAGTTTTTATTATAGCTTTCAATTAAAATTATCACGACATGATTACATTTAAACAGGTTTCAAAAATGAAGTTAATATTATTACTTTTATTGATGAAATAGGATATGCAGTCGTAAAATGAATATGACATTAAAATATCAGTTAGATGCAAAACTCTAAAACCGGATACTTGTTTTTTATGAAAACCCATATACGATATTGCAATATAAACTTTATAAATATGTTTGCATGAAAACTACGACTGTTTTTATTTCTGTGAAAAATGTTTCCATGTCCGTTTACTATTTTTGACATAACATACCTTTAGAATGCCATATGTTACAAAAAGTGCAAGCAATACCGTTATGAAATTAAGTTATGTAGACATAGCATTTCATCAGATAACAAGAAAGACATGAACGTGAATCATCAAAGGGATGCCATTACAAGTTTTAATTGCGATGAAATTAAAACCGGCGTTATCATGGCCTTTAGACATAACAGGTATTGCTTTACTCATTTACATCAACGCTATCTGTACAAGAACGAACAACCAAGGCAGTTGAAGTGTATGCGGATGATCAAACGCTTGAAAAAAAAGATC
The DNA here is from genome assembly GCF_020536995.1 of Dreissena polymorpha. NCBI lineage: Eukaryota > Metazoa > Mollusca > Bivalvia > Myida > Dreissenidae > Dreissena > Dreissena polymorpha. Next base: position 78,499,089 of record NC_068364.1, read on the forward strand.
ACTGATATATAGAATTGGTTTGTTGTGTCCTTGATGCTTTGTTCTTACCATCAAATACTGTACTCACATTCTGTTCATGGGGAGGGGAATGCAAAGCTCAGTCATATGTATTCAGCATCATGGGTTTAGTTCGCACAAACGTCAGCTCATATATCAAGAAGTGCTATATAAATGCAAAGTTACACGGCTGAAGAGTTTTGGGAGTGCACTGATTTATTTTGACAATCTGATCTTGGAAAAAGGACGGAAGAGACCATGTTAATAAAAACAATTTTTATAAAATCCATGCATTGCGTAGACGAATTTTTAAATATAAAAAACAAACAACATCTTATGTGAAAACATTTTTTTTCCAATTAAACACATGTTCATATAATCGAGTATTGAGGAAATGGAAACATGTAACGAACAAGTTCGTTTTACGCCATTCCTCTAGAGGTATTGTCTAGCGAATTAAGCCATACAATTCAACCAATCAAACAGTTTGATTATCACATAGTTTTCTAAATGTAAAAAAACAAACAAACGGTGCGTGTACATTGTATTAAGTCAATTGCAAATAGGACAGCAGTTCAGCAGAAAATCATATATATTAATTGTGACCTTTTAATGTCAAAACATAAAGAACTGCCACATTAATTTTTGCAAATTACTTACACCATAAAGTGCATGAATTTGTGTTATGTTGTCGGTATCTCTTTCTTTGCCGTAACTTATGGCCGGCTTGAATTGCATTAAAAGTTTACGGTTTCGGATATAAAACTTGTGATAGGAGCCAACCTAATCGGGAGTTGAGGGTGCTTGGTGGTAGCTCCCTCGGGAGGACGGGCAAAACGGTTCTCAAATAACACTCAAATCTCACTTCTGCTTCCGGTACATTGATCCAACCACACTCTGATAACACATGTATGGTTTAGCGGGATAACGATTGCCACTGGTTTGATTTTGGATTTTGATTTTCTTCTTTTTCTTCAATATCATCATCATCATCTTCACCAACATCATCATCAGCAGCAGCAGCATCGTCTCTTCTTCTTCTTCTTCTTCACCATCCTCCTCCTCCTCATCATCTACATCATCATCATCATCGTCGTGGTGGTGGTCGTCATCGTCGTCGTCATCGTCGTCGCCATCATCGTTGTTGTTGTCGTCGTCGTCATTATAATCATCATCATTATCATCATCATCATCATTATCATCATCAGCATTATCATCATCATCATCAATATCATCATCCTCATCATCAGCATCTTCTTCTTCTTCATCATCATCATCTGCATCATCATCTTCATGTTCATTGTCTTATTGTTCATCATCTTCATCATCAACACAACCATTACCACAGCCCCCACCACCACCATCATCATCATCAACTTCATCATAATAAATGTCTTCGTCATCGTCTTCATCATCATTATCATTTTCATCATCATTGTGATAATCATACTCATCAATGTCAACGTCATAAAACATCATCACCATCTGCAGCAGCGGTAGCACCAGCATTACAATTGCTATCATCTTTAAAGAATTGATCTTAATGAATATTCTCATCATCATCAACTGTACATTCAGGTTATCGCAGCTTAGGTTGTGTATGTTTTTGGCTTAGGGCTATTATTTGGAGTCGTCCATTTTGCACCTCGATTTCAACGGACATGTATAGCTTAACTACAGTAAGCATAAGGAGTCGTTTACAAACATTTTGAAATAAAACGGAATTTTACGTTAAATGTTTCAATTTATGATGTTATGCAACGCTCTGCGTTATGTTATAAGCTGGTCAAAGTACATCATGTTAAACAGATTCTCAAAGAAACGCAAAATGAAGGCTTTGATTGCCCTGCTTTGTTCAACTAGTTAGCAGTTGAGAAGACGAATAATGTATGACAGGATGACAATCAAAGTATACGTTCATTGGAGATGTATTAAGGTTATCTCCCTTGCGATCCTATGTTTACCGCTAATATATTGTTAATATAACCCTACACAATTGGTACGAACGTGTCCATTCCCTGTTTCTTTCTTATCCGCCGAAGTTATTGTCATTATACAAAATTCTTTGTACAGGGACGTTCTTTATAATGCCAATGACGTTTTTGTCGTATATGTCACATTTACATGTTGGTATGTATGCGATCACCATCAAATCAGTATCTCGATGTACATGCTATTAAAGAGGCATTCATGCCGGAGGCGTGTCCTTCAAGTAGGCGTGGCCAGTGCAAGCTACACCACATCAATAATATATGTTTTAGAGCATTTCAACCACGATTCAATACGCGATGTCACTCAAAGGGTAAACATATTTGCATTATGCGAAATTAACCAATCAGTTTATTTCAGCTACGTATAAGTGTTAAATCTGTTTTGTGAAACCGCGACTTCATCACGTGCACCTGTATATAAATAAGGATTACTTACCGTTCATATTCAATTTTACCCGAGCTTTTCGCTTGTTAAAATGATTCGAGGACTTCTCATTGTCGGCTTCATATTGGGAGGCGAAGTGTTGGGTCAAGAGAACGCTTGTTACACAACAAACCGGTTTGAATACGAGCATAAAGTACTGGAGAAACTGGTTTTTTTGGAAACGTTCATTGCCGGCGCTAACGAAAGGATTGCTGCTTTGGAGAGACAATTGCAAGATACATGATTGTTCTGAAATTTGTGTGTGTGTCACCTAACAGATGAATGGGGCATGCAGTGAAATGACGTTGTAGTATATGTGTATTAAAACAGTTAACTACATAATTGTGTATTAGTTATGTCATTAAGAAATTGTTAGATTTAAGCATTCTATGAAAAATAAAACCTTTATAACTATTTTTTCTTCAGCTCATAAAGCACAATATTGCATTATCAGTTATAACTTTTGCTTTCGTTTCTGAGAAGTTATGTTTTCAACAACGGTTTCAGTGTTAATAATTTTGAATAAAAAACATACATGTAGTAGCCCGTTAGAACGTCGTATGGAACAGTAAAAACACTAAGGAATGATGGATTTATAAATATAACACGAACCATTTCCGTCCTGTTTCGGTTACTGCTCTAATTTCAATTAATATTTTAAAGTCTATCTAGAATTTTTTTTACATATAGTTACATTTGTATAAAGGAGCAATACCAATTTAAATTTTGCTAGAATTAAGAGTGTTTGAATCATATTTTTTTTATTAACAGTTTACACATTGCTTAAAATAATTGTTATCTGTAAACCCAATCGCATTACACTAAATTGTGCAATTGTCTGTACAATCATGATTGTAGTACATTGCGTCCAATATTAGATATAAGATATTGAACACAGACTACAATATATGTTTAGGCCAAACAACACAATCCCCGCAGACCATGTCGTCAACATACGTGAACTGGGGTATGAAAACGTGTCCAAACGTGACAGCTACAACTCTGATTTACAGCGGACAGGTAGGAGGTGGACATTATTCACACTCAGGCGCAGGAGAATATGTTTGTTTGCCAAACGACCCATCATACGATCAATTCAGTGCAGCCGCTGATGACCTTAGGTCATGGATGTACGGTGCAGAGTACGAAACACAAACTTCTCCAGTGTTAACCAATCTCCACGACTCTGAAGTCCCATGCGCTGTTTGCCTTGCCAGACGGAAGACAACCCTGATGATACCTGGCCGTACATCGTGCTACAGCGACTGGAACAAAGAGTACCAGGGGTACCTGATGGGACCGTACTATGGTCATCACAACACGCGGTACGTCTGCATGAACAAACTGTCCGAATCGCTGGATTCCAGATTTACAGACGAAAATGGGGCCCTGTTCTACATGACGGAAGGCCGAAATGGCTCTCTTAGATGTCCCCCTTACATTAACGGAGCAGAACTAGCCTGTGTTGTTTGTTCAACAATCTCATAAATAGAGAATAATAGGTTGTTGTTGATTATAGATCAGGCTTATCATGCGAGGCTTAGAAAAAAAAACGCACGAGCCTTGACGAGTGCTTTTTCGTGTTCGTGCCGTGCATGATAAACCTGATCTATAATCAACACTAATCTATTATTCTATTTATCCCACTTTTTATTCAGTAAACCTTTTTATTTAAACAAAATTAGTTTTACTGGATAATTTCGCTGGATTTATGACGTCATTTTTTCGACAAAATTTCGTGCCGAGGTTTATAGCAGAAATTTAATCAAGTTAAAGTGGGATAAATATGAGTGTAACACGTGAGTATTGAAAGCAGATAAAATATATATTTTTGATGACGTAAGCATGCCCTGTTTATGTAAACATATGCAAATTATCAACAACTATCGTTCTACCATTAAGACATTTTTCCTTGAGATCTGTTTCTTATTAACTATCCTATTAATATACTGACCTAATGGCAAATATATTTTACTTTTTATGTACATTTGAGCATCGCGTTAACTCGTCAGATTGTGCTACCATCTTTCCGAAGAATGTAGAAGAGCAGTATAAAAAACTACGTCAAAAATAAATAAATATTTATCTATATTATGTGTTTCTTTTAATTAGTCTATAAAGTGTTACAACAATACCTAGACAGTAGAAAGTTTTAATAATGTATAATTTAAGTTGGATTGTCTACGTGGATTCGATGTAACACGGAACACACGGTCTTCGCTTCTTTCTGCGATTTCATTTGTTACGAAACTAATTTAAAAAACAACAACTTGTTTTGTCAACAATTAAACTACTTACCTGAAAATTGTGTCGATCAGCCAAAATTAAGCGACACATTTCCCTTGACCGTACAGCTGAATAAGGTTTGCAACTGATTCACGTTGCGCATAAAAATCACACTTAACTGGTTAACTAGGTTTGAACAGTTTCTAAATTAAATACACCAAAGTTGTCTTGCCTTTTATTAAGTTGGCTGTTGTCTTTTCATGTGAGCTGTAAATATTTTTGCTAAAAGCTAAACACTCTATCTGATTCTGTGCGAACCTAAACTACCCAAACTTCATTGTTAATAATACTGCATATCTTAAAACTGTACGGGCCATTGACGTTCACCTTTATTTTTTACTTGCTGATTGTTTCTTGTGGAACGATACACAATGATACATGCTTCACATTTGTTTGGTAACATATGTTGCGTAACTCATTTTACATGAACGATATTTGTAAAAAGCTGCCAAAAAGGCAGTAAAAACGATGAAAGTTGTAATATATGCGTATGATCGAATGTTTGAGAAACAAATCACAACTACTGATAAACAATAGTGATTGTTTTTGTCATTAAGGGTGTGTTCTTACAATCAGATACTCGAGCTACATTCTGTTCCGTTGGAGGGGAATACAGACCTAAGTAATTATCATTTATATTCATTCAGCATCAAGGGTTTAGTACGAAAAATAAAACGAAACTTCGGGTTAAAGTTTGATAACCGCTATATAAATGCAAAGTTAAGCGAATGAAGAATTTTTTTATTGCACTTACATATTTGTTTGGATAATCTGACCTTTGAAAAAAGACGGACGAGGCAATATTAATACAAGCAATTTGTATCCAATCCATGCATTACGTAGACGAATTTTGAAATATAAAAAATCAAACATCATCTTGTGTGAAAACTTATGTTCCAATTAAACACATTTTCATATAATCGAGTATTGGGGAAATGAAAACAGGTAACGAACTCGTTTGTTTTACGCCATTCCTCTAGAGGTAGTGTCCAGCGAATTACGCTAAACAATTCAGCCAATCAAACAGTTTGATTATCACAAAGTTTTCTAAATGTATAGTAAACCAAACGGTGCCTGTACATTGTATTAACTCAACTGCAAATAGGACAGCAGTACAGCCGAATATCATATATAGTATTTGTGACCTTTTCAGTACAAAACATAAAGAACTGACACATTAATTTAATTAATTACTAACACCATAAAGAGAATGAATCCGTGTTATGTTGTCGGTGTCTCTTTCTTTGCCGTATCTTATGGCCGGCTTGAATTGCATCAAAAAAATTCGGTTTCGGATATCATCATCCAGGTCTAAGCATCATCATCATCGTTTTTTTTTTCTTCTTCTTTTTCTTCTTTTTCTTCTTTTTCATCATCATCATCATCATCATCATCATCATCATCATCATCATCATCATCATCATCATCATCATCATCATCATCATCATTATCATCAAAATCATCATTATCTTCTTCTTCATCATCATCATCTTCATGTTCATCATCTTCTTGTTGATCATCTTCATCATCAACACCACCATTACCCTAAACCACCACCGCCACTATCATCATCATCAACATCATCATAATAAATGTCATCGTCATCGTTATCATTCTTATTATCATTTCATCATCATTGTGATAATCATACTCATCATCGCCAACGTCATAAAACATCATCATCATCTGCAGCAGCGGTAGCACCAGCATTGCCATTGCTATCATCGTTTAAGAATTGATCCTAATGAATATTCTCATCATCATGAACTGTACGTTCAAGTTATCGCAGCTAAGGTTTTGTATGTTTTGGGCTAAAGGCCATTATTTGAAGTCGTCCATTTGGCACCTGGATTTCAACGGACATGCATAGCTTAACTTCAATAAGCAAAAGGTTACGTTAACAATATTTTAAAATACAACGGAATTTTACGTTGAATGTTTCCATTTATAATTTTAAGCAACGCTCTGCGTTCTGTTATAAGCTGGTCAAAGTACATCATGTTAAACAGATTCTCAAAGAAACGCAAAAAGAAGGCTTTGATTGCCCTGCTTCTGCAGCAGTGGTTGTCATTATAAACAATTATTTATACATAGATGCTCTTTATAATGCCAATGTTTTTTTTGTTGTAAATGTCACATTTCCATTGTGGTTTGCATGCGTACTTATTATAAGGGGTACGTTTTCCGGAAACTGTATCTGTACCTTTCTAACGTCATCTGTGAGCGATTTCACAAAGCAAAAGCAGTGCTGCATTTATCCGTTTGTAGTACACAGGTATCACAGCATATACCCGGATAAGCATAACGAAGTTTATAAACCAGTTTATTAACCGTGACGGAGTTCAAACATGGCGACTAGAAATACTTTTTGTTGTGTATTATTATTATTTCGATTACGTACATATGTTTTGTGGTAATATCAGTCGCCATTGATCACACGAGTATTTGTTCCAACGAATATGCTGTTACATGGCGCAATTATTATGTTGTATGCAAACTGACATACAATGAAAAGTCCGATGAGGTCGCAATATACTTACTCCAATCACAATGCAATGATGTAAAAGCCGAAAATTTGACAAAAAGCAACATTTTGCGTATGTAGACTCACATAAATATACGTTTCCGAAAATTACATTCGAAGCTGGATTGATTTAAGGAGCACACTATGTATGTCGTATGCAACATAAAGCTCGACAAAAAGAAACAAAAGTAGGAAATTCGATGAAGAAGATGTTTGCTTTCGGTTTAGGTCCTTGCGGTCTTCATATCCTAATTTTCCTTAATTAACATTGACCTCTGGGTAAGGTAAGCGTTAGGGTCAGTGCTTTTTCCAATTATAGTAAGTAGTAGGCAAGATAAAACTCGACATAAAGAAACAAAATCAAGAATTCGGTGAAGAAAATATTTGCTTTCGGTTTAGGTCCCTGCGGTCCTCATATGCTAAATTTCCTTAATTGCCTTTAACCTCCGGGTAAGGTTAGCGTTAGTGTCAGTGCTTTTTCCAATTATAGTGTCATCAAAGTCATTGTTAAATGTCTGAACCTTTCCATGAATTCGACCTACACTGTTGCATTAGAAAAGTCACAGTTTTAGAATTAATGGCCTGTTACGTCCTGTTTACAGCTTTTCTTCTTCCGATTGTGGTTAATTGTGTGGAAGTGTCAAGATCAGCAGGACCTAGAACTATTTCAATGCTATTTAAAGGGCTTGTATGTTCCGTTCAACCATTTTGGCATTGACATTGTCTAGCATGACATTTTTAGCTCTCATATTTTTACCAGCACAGAAATAACTGTTGTTTTCACAATGAGAACCGCAGTAACCATTGAAGCAAAGAGTATTGGTTGCAAAAGCATTAACTATGACCATCATTAGAACCTTGAAATCACCCGGGTATTTTGTGGGCATCTTTCAGCTCAGCCCTTAACCTAGCCTTTACCTAGAGAGCAAACCGACTTCTGATATTTGACCTATTAGAATACTAGAATTACCATTGAACATGCTCTCTGAGAGCTGATGCAAGTTGCGTAGGTGTCAATTTTCATTAAATATCAGACCGTATCAGCTCGTTAAATGATTCATTATCAATAGAGAACAAATACGTTGAAGAGAGATACAATCTACATTTAGACAATTTTCAACTTTCTTGAATGGCAGATCTGTTTGGGATTTATAGTATTTTAGACAATGTATGTTTTAAACATTTAAACCACAATTTAATTGGCGATGTCACTCAAACGGTAAACACATTTGCATTTAGCGAAATTAACCAATCAGTTCATTTTAGCTAAGTATCATTGTTCAATCTGTCTTGTGAAACCGCGACTTCCCCACGTTTACTTGTATATAAATTAGGATTACTTATCGTTTATATGCAGTTCAACCCGAGCTTTTCGCTTTTTAGCATGATTCAAGGACTTCTCATTGTGGGCTTCCTATTGGGAGGCGAAGTGTTTGGTCAAGAGCCTGCTTTATACACAACAAACCGGTTTGAATACGAGAAAAAAGTACTAGAGAAACTGAATTATTTGGCAGTTTAAAGCCAATGCTACCACAATTTTTGAAGAATTAAAAGCTGATGCAACCGAAAGGATAGCTGCTTTGGAGAGACATTTGCAAGGTACGCTATTGTATTGCATTTAATGATAAGCGCAACGTTGTTCGAGGCCATATTACAAATGAATGTTGCATGCAGTTAAATGAATGTAAGGATAAGTACGAAAGTGTGTAAATACATTTAATTTTATACTTTTGTACTAGAAATGTCATTAAGAACTTACTTAATAATAGCATAATTATAAAGATAATAACTAGTATTAAACATGCTATCGAAAATAAAACCTTTTTACCTTTTCCGCTTCAGCCCATAAAGCACAATATTTCATATTAACGAATTAATTTTGCTTTTGTATTTTGAAGTTGTTTTCAAAAACAATTTATGTATTGAAAATTTTGAATAAAAACATTACTGTAGAAGCAAATATGAACGTCGTTTTGGATAAAGTATTTATCAATAATGCACTAACCAATTGCTCATAATTTCCGTAATTTTAGATAGTATTTTGAAGTAATTTCATTGTGCTGTTTTTTACAAATACTTTCTTTGTATAAAAGGGCAATACTATTTGAAATATTCCTAAAATATAGATTGGTATACTTTGAAATATACTTTTTATACACGGTATGCACATTACTTATTATCGGTAAACACAATCTAATTCAAATTAGTCTGTTTTATATATAAGTCCAGTAATACAAATATGGCAATAGTGTTTTAATGGTTCTATTGCCTGTACAATCATGTTTGTATTACATTGCTTCCAATATTTGAACGAAAATATAAAACACAGGCTACATTATATTTTGAGGCTAAACAACACGATCCCCGCAGACCATGCGGAGATCGTCAAAATACGTGCACTGGGGTATGAAAACGTGTGAAAACGTGTGCAAACGTCACATCTACAACTCTGATTTACAGCGGACAAGTAGGAGGTGGACATTATACACACACAGGCGCAGGAGAATATATTTGTTTGCCAAACGACGCATCATATGATCAATGCAGTGCAGCCGCTGATGGCCATAGGTCATTGATGTACGGTGCAGAGTATGAAACACAACCTTCTCCAGTGTTAACCAATCTCCAAGACTCTGAAGTCCCATGCGCTGTGTGTCTTGCCAGACGGAAGACAACCCTGATGATACCTGGCCGTACATCGTGCTACAGCGGCTGGAACAAGGAGTACCGTACCATGGTCATCATAACACGCGGTACGTCTGCATGGACAAATTTGCCGAATCGCTGGATTCCAGCTCTGCCGACGAAAATGGGGCCCTGTTCTACCCGACTGAAGGCCGATGTGGCTCTCTTAGATGTCCACCTTATATTGGCGGAGCAGAACTAGCCTGTGTCGTTTGTTCAACAACCTCATAAATATGAGTGTAACACATGAAGTATTGATAGCAGATAAACACATATATTTTTTGACATTATTATGCCCAGTTTAAGTAAACATATGCAAATTATAAAGAAGAGGTGTACTACCATAAATACATTTTTTTAGATTTTGTCTTCCCGAATATGTTATTAATATACTGACCTTATGACAAATATATTTTTCTTTTTATGTACATTTGAGCATCGTGTTGAAACGTCGGATTGTGCTAACATCTTTGTAAAGAATGTAGAAGAGCAGTTAACAAAATATGTCGAAAACCGCTTTTGATTTAAATCACCAATTCTGCTCAGAAAAAAATGCACACACTTTCCGTATTACGCATATAATTTGTAAATTACTAACCATTAACTGTAATAAATGTAAAAACATATTCATCCATCTTATGTGTTTGTTTTAATAAGACTAATAAAGTGTAACAATACTTTGACAGTAGAACTTTTTAACTTGTAATTTACTGTTGCAAAATCTACATGGATTAGAGGATATTGCAAACACGGAACACACCGTCTGCGCTTCTTTCTGTGATTTCATTTGGAACGAAACCCATTTTAAAAAAGAGCACAGCCTAGCGTGTGCAGACCGCTCATCTATTTTTTTAAGGTGAGGGGATCTATCTCAATACTTCAATCAAAAAGGAGGGAGGGGCAGGAGTGAAGAGTGGTGTATAGTGTGGGGGGTGTGGTCATATAATACATTATCTTCTAAAGAAAAAAGAAAAAAAAGAAAAAGATATATGAAAACAATTTATTTTATTTATTTATTTTTTTTTTTGGGGGGGGGATTCTTGGGTGGGATGGTTGGACGGTCTTTCAAAAATAAAATAATAAAAATAAATATTTGTGTTTTTTAACCATGTTCAAAAAAAATTGTGGGGGGTCGGGGGGTTGAGAGTGGGGTTTAGTGTGAGATTGTGGTCATTTATAAGATGATCTTTCAAAAATAAGTAAAAATGGGAAAAACAAATAAAAAATGGGGGGGGGGCCTGGGGGCGTGGGGGATGGTTTCGGTGGAGCCTATTGTAGTTTGTCAGGTAAGTGTTTGTTTTCTCAGAGTATTAATCAAATCTGATCATGAATAAAGAAATGGCAATTTTAGCAAAATTTAATAATTTGAAATTGAGAGTCAAGGTCATTTAAAGGTAAAGGTCAAATTCAACTTGCCAGGTACAGTACCCTCATGATAGTATGAAAGTATTTGAAGTTTGAAAGCAATAGCCTTGATACTTTAGAAGTAAAGTGGATCTTAACACAAAATTTGACCAAATATTCAAAGTTACTAAGTCAAAAAACTTGATGAAAGGGACATTATTCCGTCAACATGCCAACCAAAGTTATGCAACTTGTCCTTTACAGTCCCCTTATGAGTGTTAGCGAGTGGTCCAAGTCTGAAAGCAATAGCTATGATACTTTAAGATTAAAGTGGACCAAAACACAAATTTTTCAATTTTCTAAGTATTAAGGGGTGAAATTCTGTCAAAATGCCAAAATGAGTTACATATCTAAGTGCTGCAAGTATGAAAGCAATAGCTTTGATACTTTAGCAATAAAGTGGACCTAATCACAAAACTTAACCAAATTTTCAATTTTCCAAGTATTAAAATGTCAAAATGCCAGCCAAAGTTATCCAACTTTGCCTTCCCAGTCCCCTCATGATAGTAAGTAAGTGTACCAAGTTTGAATGCAATAGCTTTGATACTTAATGAGAAAAGTGGACCTAAACACAAAACTAAACCGGACACGCAGACGCCGATGCTCAGGTGATGACAATGGTAATGAAACGACTCGCCCCCTTAACGACTCGCCTCATAACGACTCGCACCGTATTTTATAACGATTCGCCTTACACATAAAACTACTCACCCCACATATATAACGACTCGGTCTATCAAACGAATATGTTATTTTATATATTGTAATATAAACTAAATCAATTCAATGACAATATCTCATACCTTTTTTTCAAACAAAAGCTAATAAAGCAACTTGTTGCTTCAACAAATAACTGCTTTTCTGATAAGTGTGTTGATCAGCCAAAATTAAGTGGCAAATATCACTTTACCGTACAATCGAACACGATGTTCAAATAATTCACGTTGCGAATAATAATCACACTTAACTGATTTACAACGTTTGAACAGTTACTAAATTTAATACACCAAAATATTCTTGCCTGTTATTAACTGTGCTGTTTTGTCATCTGAGCTGTTAATATTTTGTGCTAAAAGATAAACTCTTCATCTGAATCTGTGAGAATCTAAACCGACCAAACTTCATTGTACGTAGTTGCAATAACTCAACTCCCAGCTTTAGCGATTTAACCCAAAGGGTTGCTGAGAGTTGCAATTCGCTGTCATTTGTCCTAAGGTGCAAAATTTGATCACGACTGCAAGCGCTAAGGAACACTAATATTGCAAAAACTGATCAACGTTAACTGGTCTAAAGCACATACTCATGCAAATGGTACCATTAAAGCAAGAAATAATTGCTTTTTATCGACTGTGTTTTTCTTTCGTACGCTTTATTTACCATATCGGAAGCTGTTGTTATGTTTCCGAATAAAAGGAGGTATTTATTGATCCAAAATTGGTGTTTTTGCGTAGGGCGCAAAAATTCAAATGTTGGACTTTTTTTGATTATCTAAGTATTAAAGAATGTGTTCATCAATGGAATATTCCACTCCCGGATTTTCTGCGCAGGCTGTAGATATATACAGTAAATAATCCTGTGTTGGATTTTATGCGTACATACGCAAATCTCTAATAGTGACGTGGAAAGTTTCAGCGTGCAGGCGCAGATATTCCTAAAGTAGATTATTTGCGGCTGTAGATATATACAGTAAATACTCCTGTGTTGGATTATATGCGTACATACGCAAATCTCTAATAGGGACGTGGAAATTTCTGCTTACAGGCGCAGATATTCCTCCGGTGGATTATTTGCGGCTGTAGATATTTACAGTTAATAATCTTGTGTCGGATTGTATGCGTACATACGCAAATCTCTAGTAGGGACGTGGAAAATTTCTGCGTTCAGGCGCAGATATTCCTCCGGTGGATAATAGGCGGCTGTAGATATATAGAGGATATTTGTTGGATTCGGTAGATTATCGATTTTGATTCACGAGTGATCATAGAAAATAATATGTTCACGAGTGGCGCAGCCACGAGTGAAAAAATATATTTTCTATGATCACGAGTGAATTGAAATCGATATTCAACCGAATCCAACAAATTTTCTTTTTATTTTATGCTTTTTTTTACCGTTTATATGCATTGTTAAAGAGTTTAACTAAAGAATTTAACTGGGATAATGACGTCATTTCGTCAAAAAAATGACGGCATTTCACAGTAAACGGTGAAAATTATCGATAATTTTCACTGATAATTTTCACTGTTTGAAACAGTGAAATTATCAGTTTTAATTCACTGATATTTCTCTATAAACCACCGGAAAGCATAAGATAAATACGAATAATTAACGGAAAAACACCATCACATAATTCTAAAATTTACAGCCAAAAGTTTGAGTTTGAAAAGTGCAGCTGAAAAATAACATTGTTCACTTTCCTCGCTGTGTAGAAATTTTACCAAAATTTGGTGTATTCTGAAATGTAATTATTTTTTTTATTATAAATCGTTCACCCTGTCGTATTGCAAAAGTTTTGAAACAATTTATTCAAAATTTAAGTGACGTTATCCATGACATCACCAAACGGATGAAAACCTTCTTTACAAACTTGACATATAGAAAACATGTTTAGTACAAAATAATGTTGTATAGGATTGCAATAGAATAAACGTGGTCTTTTTTTTTAGAATTTCAAATTTTATTTGTTGCATTTGCACTCTTCCGTAACCGATAACAGCATCTGGAATACTTTTCTGAAAATGAGTGATGCCCGGGAAACTGCACAGTGCAGTTGCATGGACATCGTTCATGTTACATTTTGTATGTTTCACATGACATTTAAAATTCCCAAAGATCATGTAGGACAAGTGACCTTTCAGATTCTGGACTCCGGAATTCTCTGTTCATTTATTTGGTTAAGTTAGTAGACCGTGTGAGAGATCTTGGTGTTACAATGACCAACACTCTTAACCTTGACCTTCACATCACGAAGAAGTGCCAAATTGCCCTAATACAATTGCGTAATTTAAAAGCTATACGCAGGCATTTAACACAGAAGTCAGCGGAGGTGTTAGTGCATGGTCTTGTACACTCCCATATTGACCTTTTTAATGGTTTATTCACCGATCTACCAGCTTACCAAATTCAAAAGCTTCAGCGGACTCAAAATCATGCCGCAAGAGTGGCCCTGAATGCGTCATTTGATCAACCAAGTACTGAACTCTTGAAACAACTCCACTGGCTACCAGTAAAAGCTAGAATCATGTACAAAGTCCTGGTTATGCTCTTTCGTGTTGTCCATGGTTACGCTCCAGGTTACTTGCAAGAAATGTTTGTCCCAGCAAACAGTCGGTATAGACTTCGATCACAAAGTGACTGTAATCTTTTTATTCCCAGGAGGCGAACTAAGATGGCGGATAGATCTTTAGCTGTTGTTGGCCCGAAGTGGTGGAACAATCTACCAAGATACTTAAAAATCATTTGCAATGAGGGATGTTTTAGATCAAGGCTTAAAACTCATTTGTTCAATCTTTATCACGGATAACCAATGTGCAGTGTTTGTGAAGCGCAATAGAATATTTTTATAGTAATTTTTGCGCTATAGAAGTGACATGTATTTGTATTTGTATTTGGCTGTTAAGTCCGTTCAAAAGGCAATGAGTCCCATACATAGAACTGTTTTAACCCAGTTAATAGGCGGTATGTCCCTTCCAGTGAAATGTGTCCACTAAAAACAACGTGTCCTTGAAAACTACTGGCTCCTTCAACACAATATTGATTGTGGCTGATTTTGGCAATCGAAAACAAAAACTTATCAACAATTTTGTGTTCAGGTTTGCTACCTCTCCGGTGTGGTTTTGTCAGATCAGTTTTGTATAAGGTTGTCATACCAATAGATTGTTAAGAAGATGACAGATGAGAAGACTTCCTCAGAAAGATTGTCAGAAACATGTATGGACACTATGGCTATGATGCTGAGACATATGTGGACAACTCAGTCTGACAAAAGTGCTAACCACAACGACCACGACGACGACTATGGCAAGTAAGCGGCTAAGCAAAACGACCACGACGATGGTCAGTACGCTACCGACCGCAACGACCGCGACGACGACAACGAGAACGATGGCCAGAACGCTGCTGATCGCAAATACCACGACGACGGCGACGACGCTGGTCAGTACGCTGCTGACCACATCCACCACTACGACGACGATGACGATGGCCAGTACGCAACTGACCACAACGACCATGCCGACATCGATGGTCAGTACGTTGGTGACCACAACGACCACGCGATGACGATAGTCAGTACGTTGGTGACCGCAACGACCACGACGACGATGGCCAGTAAGCTGCTGACCATCACGACGTCAACAATGGCCAGTACGCTGGTTACCCCAACGACGACGACGACGACGCCGATGTCCAGTACGCTGCTGACCGCAATGACCACAACGACCACGACGTTGGCCAGTACGCTGCTGCCCGCAAAGACCACGACGACGTCGACGATGGCAAGTATTCTGCTGACCGCAACGACACTGACGACGAAGTTGGCCCGTACGCTGCTGACCACACCATCATTGACTTCAACGTAGCCCTAGAAGAGGCGAGTTCGACTTCTGCTTGTAGCAGAATTCAGGCACCAATGACATCGACACCTCTGCAGAACAGTCATACCTTTTTGATTACACTAAAGACACCCAAGGCAACCCCAGTCCACTTACCCCTGTGCCTTAGCAAAACTGGAAACACATAGAGGATGACCCAGCAGTGAGGGACCTGGATAATTATTTGCCCATCAACTCGCCCCTGCCAAAGAAGAGGCGTATAAAGCCGAGAAACATCTTCACACCGAGTAAATACATGTGAACAGAATTATTACTCGGCTTTTATCCCTCATGTGTTAATCATTTGATACGTATAGCCTTTTACAAGAATATACTGTCGATCTAATCAGACTTGTCGCATAATACCGTATGCTCCTATGTTTAACACGCCTGAGGCAGTAAGCGCACCACCTTGTTTTCTGAAATGCATATGCACAAACACATTCTCAATTTTCGTGTTGCATGTCAGAGACAAAGTAGAAATAGACACGGAAGGACACTTTTGTTTTCAAACTGTGCTTATTGTGATGCAATTTTACGGAACATTTTGAGAGCAAATTTGAAAACCAAAAAGCACTGCGCGCTTAATAGAGCTGGTACGGTACAAGCATTTAAAATGCAAAAGACTGCACTTTAATCAGTATATTTTATTGGTTATGCACGACAAAAGTCGTCTGATGCTGCATTATCGACATAAATCATACAATATATTTAATTACATTACGAATCAATGATGAAAAATGCTCTTCAACTGCTTTATTTGCTTATAACAAAAACACTATCGGTGACGTTGGAAGTGTGGTTAAGTATATTAATACCTGATTCACCGAAATACAAATGTACGAGTTCGTGCAAACTTGTGAGTTGCTTTTAATTCAAATGTACAGGCAAACTTGGGAGCCACTTTTGTTGATACGGTGATAAAACACAAATTAGCCGCGTCATGGGACAACAAACGTTTTGCATTTGCGTATACAAAGACGCAGATCAGCTTCGAGGTAACAGCCAAGCTAATCAGCGCATTTGTTTTCGCTGCATAGCTAGAAAAATTCGTCTGCTCCCTAAATTCAAAATGTCAAGCCTCTTATAAGCTCCAGTGGCTGTGCAGCCCGATTTGTGTCAGACCTGGTCGGAATCCAGAGTGTTGGTTTACTCATGTCGTGGCTCAAATATATGCATGCCGAAAGCATTTTAGCTGTGTCGCGTGTAAGAAAAGTAACTCTACCATTGTCCATTGATGAATTATCTCCCCTTTTCTGATTTAGGTGAAAAATACCTTCCGCTCTGTAACTTTGTTATGGATAAGGCATTATTTAAACAATTGCACACACATGTTACCTAATAGTAGACGGTGTGTCGCGTGCAAAAAAACAACTCTTTTACTGTCCGTTGTTTAATTATCTTACCTTTTATGGTCATTTTCTGTGATAAAATATCTTCCGCTCTGTAGCTTTGTTACGCATAAGGCAATATTCATGTAATTGCACACGCATGTTACCCAATAGTAGACAATTCGTTGCATGGGAGAACAATAACTCTGTCACTGACCGTTGTTGAATTATATCCCCTTTAATGGTAAACAAAATGTCATATGTACGCATAAAGTCAACCACAGGGTTATTTACTGTATGTATTTACAGTCGCAAATAATCCACCGGAGGAATATCTGAGCCAGTACGAAGAAATTGTCCACGTCCCTATTTGAGATTTGCGTATGTACACATACAATCCAACACTGGAATATTTACTGTATATATCTACAGCCGCAAATAATCCACCGGAGGAATTTCTGCGCCCGGCGCAGAAAATCCGGGGGTGTATCGATGCAATCTACTACTATGGCTAGTGATTATTCTAAAAAACTTACCTTCCTTTAATGCTTTGTAGATTGTTACTGATACGATTCACAAGAAGGCATTGTTTAGCCCTTCCAATAATTTATAACAGTACGATTTTCGTAAGATCCAGAACAAATTTCCAGTTATATCCAAAATCAGACTATCTTAGTCCTTAATCCATGTTTTCTTTCATACTCGAGTGTGAATTCCGCTCCATTTCATGTCCACGGTTACATTGTTTAGTCAAGAAATGTCTGACTTTAAGATTATTAAATATCAGTTTAAAAGTCAAGTTACGTTAATTTCATGGTACTTACTAGATTGATCAGGTTCTAGGTAATATATTCCATACTTTTGCTGTTTAAATTTGTCATTAATGGTTTTAAACAGCTCATTTTTATTTTTAAACACTTTGTTGTTAAAATCGGAAAAAGTTTCATCCGCCATATTGATTCCGGCGTTGCTTAGGAACTGTAGATTACTTGTATCATATTTTACGTCATCGACCGATTATTTTGGTCGTCAGCGTCTGGTCGACCATCATTTGGATCGACATTTACATTTCGGCAGGTCGGTAGCGTTTGGTCGACCATGTTTTGGTCCACCGACCATGTTTTGGGTCGACCTAGAGCTCTTAGTATATAAGGGACTGATTATTAAGTCAGTTTCAGTTTGCAAAGTAACATCTTAAAGGCAACTCCTTTACTTTGTTGAAGTAAATAATAGTTTAAATAAAATAACATTGATCATGAGATTATTTTGAATATTTTAAACTACTACTTTTAATGTAAAATCTTATATAAAGAATAAGACAATTATTATACATTATTACGTCACATTGAAGTCTATGTTGGGCTCGCAGTGTTTTAATTCTTAGTCGATCTACGCAATGTAAACAATGAAGATTTTTCTTACTGAATTAAATGTATAGTCTAGGTACTTCACACTTATATGTTAATGCTTGTGAACGGAAGCTATTTTACACATTGTTGAATGATAATTTGACTAAACATATCGTTCCATAGTTATTGTTGTTCATCCGTTACAGGAATAAATTTTGTAAACACGGAAACGTCGTCTGTCGATTCATTGAAGGTTACACACTACCAAAGTTATATTTACTATCGCTCGGAACGCAACATTTTATGGTTGCACGAGGTGGGATCCATGAAAGTTTCTGTGGATCCAGTGAAATGAACTTACGTAATTTATTGTGTAAAAAATAAATTACACTTATAGAAAATGAAGTGCATCTTTTGTGACAAGTGACTTTATGTCCAGAGATAAGTAACAGTAAAGAAACAACAACCAAGAATATTATTTATTGTGAACATAGAATTGAACTCTTATAATTTTAAATCATTTATTGAGACATTAGGTTAAACAATATAACATAAAATGGCCACCAGTGACCCGGAAGTGCAGTTCAATCTCCCTTACAACGGGGATGGTCCCGTTAATACAGAGAGCCCAGGTGCCGCTTATATCGACCCGGAAACAGTATCAGAAGCCTCTGATAGCGATTCTTCGCACCGGCCCATGAGTCTGAGCAAACAACCTTCTCGCCGTAGATCATCTCGTGACCTCTGGAAGGCCGTAGATACTCTTCAGAGCTGTATCAGGGACCTTGCCACTGAGGTTAAGGCAGTAAAGGGGGCCCACTCAGAGGCATCTGCCACTGCACAGACTTGCACCAAATCTAGGCTGATTGATGATCAGAGAAGTTCACTGCAACAGCCTGCGTCGTCCCTTGATGGCCTTGCCCTAATTAATGTCAACATGTCCGCCCTTAGGCCGGATGCTCCAAGCTTCCATGCAGAAGGGGATAGCAATCAACGGTGGGCAGCGCCTGCAGCCCAGAAGTTTGCTCCGCTACCTCAGCAGGCTCCCCAACGGTTATGCATTCCCACCAACGAGCAGATCAAAGTGTCTCCATTCACCGGCAATGAAAACTTGCAAGTTTGGATTGCCAGGTTCGATACCATTGCAGACCGCATGGGTGGGGGAGACGATCGAAGACTAGACCATCTGCTGCAAAACATAAAAGGGCAGGCGGCCAAGTTTGTCTTTACGCAGCTTCACGCATCGGTGGTTGGCAACTACCAATCCTTAGTATCTGAGATAGGGGGCGATACCGAGTGCTGGAGTCAGCATGCTCATTCGCTTCTAGATTTAACCATCGAGTGCAGCAACACGGCGAGTCCGTAGAAGAGTACGCGGCTAATTTGAAGATGCTTTATTACAAGAGACATCCGCATCGGGATAGGCGCACACGTGACGAAGATCTGGTACGCCAATTGTTAGATGGTCTCCTAGACCAGGACGCTCGTTTTGAAGTCGAGTTTAATAAAGAGCCATCCAACATTGAAGACGCAGTCTTCTATGCCTTGTCCTTCTTGCAAATCACGAAAAGCACCCATAAGGGCGATTGGAAGCAGCGCCGGCTTACCAGGAGAGCAACAGAGTGCATGGAGTCCGACGACAAGCAGCGACATCGAGACATCAGGCCGCACGACAGTCCGTACAAGAGGCAGTACAAGACTGCTGAGATGCGTAGTCCCAAAACGGAGAAACAACATTGGTCCAGTGAGTCTGCGATTTTATCGCCAGGAGGCACTAATGCAGCAGATCCTTAAAAGGCTAAAATCTCTAGAGGCATAGAAATCGGAAAGAAGACCCCGGTTGAAGAGATAGGTCGAATGTTTCAAGTGCCATGAGAAGGGTTACTACGCTAGGGAGTGTACCGCCACTTAACAAGGCTCTCCAAACATCGAGACCGATGTAAGGAAGACAGCAGACAACCATTTAAACGATCAGGGACCAGTCCTTGCGGCCAAAGGGAGGTCCAATTAGAGAGCTGCAAAGGCATTGATGGACAGGAGGAGAAGCAACAGAGCCGTAGCCATGCAGATGAAGCCGCTACCACCAGGGAGGTACAGAGGCCAAGGAAGTTGGCAGAAGGGGTTTATGTGCACGGCAAGGTAAACGGTCAGATACGGGTGCTTTACGGACCATCATCTCGACGAGGGCATTTAATTAGTTGCCGGTAACTTCACGTCCGCAGTTGGACAGATCATTCCAATTGGTTGGTGCAAACGGGGCACCAATGAAGGATGCTGGTGAAGCGATTATGGAGCTTGAGCTTGGCCCACTTTTACTGTCTGAAAAGGTCATCATTGCAGAAATAGAAGACGAAGCATTGCTGGGGTACGACATTCTTAAGGGAAGACACGGGGAACCAACATATATCTTGTTAAGCAGCAACAAGATCCTCCTCGATAGGCTCGAGATACCATTATTCCAGATTGGCAAGTCCAACAGGGCCAGGTGCGTTACGGTAGCAAACGACATGATACTTCCTGGTATGGCCAAGGCAGTTGTAAGCGTATTTGTGGAGCGCTTCACAGATGATGAAGAAGACGTCAACTCTGACTTCATAGTCGAACCTGTCCAACAGTAAGAGGACATTTATGCACTTCGAATGGCAACAACGTTGGTCAATGTCAATCAATCACCATTATGTAGTATCAGGATTTTAAATCCTTTCGCCACGGAAGTCACGCTTCGACAAGACACCGAAATCGGTAGGGCAGAAAGGATCGAGCGCATCGTAAGTGTGCTGGCCAAAGAAGAATGTACTGAAGACAAATGGAAAATGCAGCCATCCGCCGAGTGAAGACAAGTCAAGAGTCGGATCATATCAAAAGCATGCCAATGTCATCGTCAAAAGAGATACCGGAGCACCTGATTAACCTTTTTGAGCGATCCACTTTGGGGAGGAGTCATCAAGAAGCCCAACAAATAGCAAGCCTTCTTATCAAACACAGTGATACCTTTTCGAAAGATGACTGTGATGTTGGACTGACACATCTGTCCGAATACGACATCAACATTGATAATGCGGCACCTGTAAGAAAAAGGCCAAGGAGAGTCCCACTAGCTTATGCTGAGGCAGAAAAGCAAGCAACTGAAGATCTCTTGCAGAAAGGTGTTATCCGTGAGAGCACCTCTCCGTGGTCAAGCCCGATAGTCCTGGTGAGGAAAAAGGACGGATAGGTTCGACCTTGTGTGGACTATAGGAGGGTGAACGCTTTAGTCAAGCAGGACGGTTTCCCGTTGCCAAGGGTGCAGGATTGCTTGGACGCAGTAGCAGGATCGAAGTACTTTAGCAGCTTGGACCGAACATCAGGTTATTTCCAGATTCCCTTAAAGGAAGCAAATATACCCAAATGTGCATTTGCAAGTTCGGGCAATTCGAGATTACTCGTATGCCGTTTGGGCTAAATAATGCTGCTAGTACCTTTCAGAGGACTATGGAGTTGGCACTCCAAAACCTGCAGTGGTTGACCTGTCTGGTGTACATCGATGACCTAATAATTTACCACGATAATTTCGATTGTCATATGAGCCGGGTGGACGAGGTGCTCAGTCGATTATGTTTAGCCGGATTAAAGTTAAAGCCAGACAAATGTCAGCTGCTACAAACCAAGGTACGATTTTTAGGCCATGTCGTGTCAGAGGAAGGTTTACAGCCAGACCCAACCAACGTAGCCAAAATTCTTGACTGGCCTAAACCAAACACCCCAAAGCAGGTAAAGCAATTCGTGGCAATCGGGTCCTACTACAGGAGATTCATCAAAGATTTCGCTCGCAAGGCCCGTCCTCTGATACAACTCACTTGCAACGACGCAGTTTTCCACTGGGATGACGTGCAAGAAGAAGCATTTAACGCCATTAAAGAGACACTGGTGAGTCCGGAAGTGATAGGCTATCCACTCAACAATGGCGAAACATTGTTGTAGATGAATCTGGCCTGGGAATAGGTGGCGTACTGTCGCAAGAACAAGAAGATCGTGAGCGGGTCATCTCTTACGCAAGCAGAGCCATGAACCGTGCTGAAAGAAATTACTGCATCAATGAACAAGAGTTGTTAAGCATAGTTTACTTTATCCAGTACTTTCGTCAGTATTTGCTAGGTCGCCATTTTGTTGTCAGAAGTGATCACCAAGCCCGTGTTTGGCTTTTCAGAATGAAAGAGCCAAGCGGTAAAATAGAGCGTTGGATCGAAATTGTATCGCCTTTTGATTTCAGCCTAGATAATCGCCCTGCCACAAAGCAGGCACACTGTGATGTACTTTTACGGTGTGAGAGTCCTAGAGACTGATCCTGTGACCAGGTAGACATGAGCGAGCCTATCAAATGCGGTCCATGTTCGAAGTGTCAGCGCAGAGCGGAAATCATGCTGGCTAGTTAGAGAACCTCTATTTCGAAGAGAGAGCAGAGGTCCGGTCATGTGAAAAGAGCAGCGATGGTAGCACCGGGTTACATCTCAAGAGTGGTGACAAGAGCCAAGGCTTGGATGGGAGTATACCCTCTCAACAGGAAATGGCAAGGCTTCAAAAATTTGACCCCTGCATCGGTCTGTAAAGTCCTTGTTCAAAGATCAAAGAAGGCCATCCAAAGATGATACGGTCCACTGGAGCCCTGAAGCTCGACACTACGTACTGATGTGGGATCAGCTCCACCTAGACGACAATGTGCTGTACCGCAAGTGGCCGTTCAAAGGGGCATCCGGAAAACGTCTGGTGGTGCCCACCCAGCTCAGGAACAACCTTATCAGCCAAATGCACGACACCGTTGTAAGAGGACACCAGGGTATCAAACGCACAAAGGCGAACATCACCAAGGTGCATTACTGGTACGACATCAAGACCGACGTAAAGTTGTATGTCCAGCAATGTGATGTCTGTGAAGCAAATAAGAAACCACAGCATCTACCTCGCGCTCCAATGGGTCACCTGAAGTCAGGAGCTCCGTGGGATCTTCTCTGCATGGACTTCCTGGGTCCCCTGCCCGTAACATCTAGAGGCAACCGGTTCATCCTGGTCATGAATGACTACTTTACGAAGTATGTTGAGGTCATCACCGTAGCCGATCAAACCGCAGAAACCTGTGCCAATGCGGTCATTGAGCATTTCTTCGCACGATGGGGTTCGCCGCTGCAGATACACAGTGATCAAGGTGCGGGGGAGCAGACAAGCTGGAATCAGCACCTTACAGAGCTACACCCCTAGGCGACAGGCTTCTCTTCAAGCATGATGGTCTCGGGTCAAGAAGTTCGTCTGCCAGCTGATCTCGTTAATGCCAGTCCTCCCACAATGCCATACCAGAGCAACAAGCCGGCTACGTTGGACAACTTCGAGAATGGCTGGTCCGCGTCAATGAAATAACGAGGAACCACCTAAAACAAAGAGCAAAGCGCAGCAAGGCAGTGTACGACCAGAAGGCTTCACTCCAAGAATTTAAAGTGGGCGACCCGGTGTGGTGCTTGAACGAAAGTCGTAAAGTTGGATCTTGTCCTAAAATCGAGCAAACCTATGAAGGACCTATGCTTATAAAAGAAAAGAGATCCGCTATTAACTTCCTGATACAAATTGAAAGAGACGGTCATGATAGACTTGTGCATCATGATAAATTGAAGCCGTACAGAGGCAAAGACTTACCAAAATGGTTTGCCTATGCAAAGCGTAATCTTCACAACTAATTAACTGTAATTGTCTCAGTGACCTTTTGTGGACTATGTGAAGTTTCTTTTTGACATTGTTTACCAAGGAGTGTTTATGAAATCTGTTACAAACATTTGTAAGTTAACGCCGATGTTACATTTACGGTTTGGAAAGTGGCAGTACATGCTTATTCTTACTTTAGGAAACACTGCGAGGCACCATCAGGCTTTGGATTAAAGGGTTGTCACTTAATCACTTATAACACATTTAATACCGTTCCAGATCACCATGACCATGAAGTCCGCTAACGGAGGTTTGCTATACCGGTGTGACCACTGTGGAACGATCGATCGTAAGGAAAGACTAACGGACCATGTGTTGAGGGACCACGTCCCCCTTGAAAACGTGCCGTTTTGTTGTCGGTTGTGCAGGTTTCGGAGTCAGGACAGGCTTAAGTTCCATGAACACCTTACCAATTATGGTCGGCATCAGCAAGCAGCCGCTAAGATGGGACCATTGCTGAATTACCACGAGCTGTTAGTTAAGGCTCCGTCGCCATGTTTCGTGACAGAAGCGGACATAGTTCTAGTATCAACAACTTAAGAGGTAGCAGCCGAGAAGGAGCCGGGTTCCCTGCCAGACTGGCTGAGGTTACGCCAGAAGTGACCACTCCCGCTGAGTCGGTTGCGATGTACAGCCCAAGCATCAGAGCATCAGAGCGACAGAGCCGTAACGACCCGAGGCCCCCGAGCTGTCGTTTTATAGTATGCCTGAGGTACCTGCCATCACAAGATTCACAACCTTTCCCCACAAAAGCAGGATCTTTACTCCAACACCGTCAGGCCATCGGCACCACTCATCGTCTGGCCCCATGGCACGCCTCTCTTAGACGAGATCCTGAAAACACCAAATGCTGAAAGACGCACACCCAGGTGTTCATCCAGAGGGTCAATGCCACTGCGACGCAGGTATCCGCCGAGGTAGCTGATAAAGCCACCCAGGTAGATGGTGACGAACAGCTCATTACGGAGCTACAAAGGCTGCCAAGGATTATTGACGAAAGCACCAGAGCCTCAGTCGATGCCGCCAGAAGAGCCTCAGATGTCCTCTAAGTGGTCAGGCGCACTGAGCGTAGTATGAGGACAGCTCTTCGACAGACGGATGCAGCAGATGGCGAACCCGTACGGAAAAAAACTCAAAACCTTTAACAATCTTAGTTGGAATCTACATTTGTTAATGTAGAATTACGCAATTTAGAGTGCCTCCTTTCGTTTAAGACATAGGCCGCAGTAAAGATTTTGCCTGTTTATTGTTCAAACTGTTTTATGGTTAGGATCGTTAATATTTGTTTTGTTGCTGTGTTTATCTAGTCAAAGGACACGTAATTAATTACGTCAAGCAGTTAAAAAATTTCTTCAAATGCTTAAGGTATTAATTAGAAAATTTACTGATGTGTGTGATTTTTTAACCACGCTTTTGAATTTATGAATATCAACGCTCTGATTTTAAAGTATCAAACGGGTAAGGCTGAAGGAGCTTGGCCTTTTAGTTCCAAGGTGTATTGAAGCAATCTACTACTTTGGTTAGTGATTATTAAAAAAAAACTTACATTCCTTTCATGCTTTGTAGATTTTTACTGATACAACTCACAAGAAGGCATTGTTTAGCCCTTCCAGTAATTTATAACAGTACGATTTTCGTAAGATCCAGAACAAAGCTCCAGTTATATCCAAAATCAGGCTATCTTAGGCTTAATCCATGTTTTCTTTCATACTCTAGTGTAAATTCCGCTCCATTTCATGTCCACGGTTACATTGTTAAGTCGAGAAATGTCTGACTTTAAGATTATTAAATATCAGTTTAAAAGTCAAGTTACGTTAATTTCATGGTACTTACTAGATTGATCAGGTTCTAGGTAATATACTCCATACCTTTGCTGTTAAAATTTGTCATTAATGGTTTTAAACAGCTCATTTTTATTTTTAAAACACTTTGTTGTTAAAATCGGAAAAAGTTTTATCCGCCATATTTCTTCCGGCGTTGCTTGGGAACTATAGAATACTTGTATCATATTTTACGTCTTCGACCAATTATTTTGGTCGTCAGCGTCTAGTCGACCATCAATTGGGTTGACATTTACATTTCGGCAGGTCGGTAGCGTTTGGTCGACCATGTTTTTGGTCCACCGACCATGTTTTGGGTCGACCAAGAGCTCTTAGTATATAAGGGACTGATTTTTCAGTCAGTTTCAGTTTGCACCGTAACATCTTAAAGGCAACTCCTTTACTTTGTTAAAGTAAATAATAGTTTAAATAAAATTACATTTATCATGAGATTATTTTGAATATTTTAGACTACTACTTGTAATGTAAAAGCTAATATAAAGAATAAGACAATTATTATACATTATAGCGTCACATTGAAGTCTATGTTGGGCTCGCAGTGTTTTAATTCTTAGTCCTATCTACGCAATGTAAACAATGAAGATTTTTCTTACTGAATTAAATGTATAGTCTAGATACTTCACACTTATATGTTAATGCTTGTGAACGGAAGCTATTTTACACATTGTTGAATGACAATGTGACTAAACATATCATTCCATAGTTGTTGGTGTTCAAACGTTACATGAATACATTTTGTAAACAAACGTCGTCTGTCGATTCATTGAAGTTTACACACTACCAAGTTATATTTACTCTCGCTCGGAACGCAACAGTATTACTTATATACCTGACAAAAGGGTCGCTATCGGCTAGGTCGCAGTGTACCAATGTTTTGCACATCGGGTGCGGGACGAGCGACATCTCAGTAGCAGCCTAGTAGCATAACGTAGTAAAATTATGAAGAAATTAACCTGACGAAATTATAAGAAATATATTTGATATGATACATAGCAAAGTTTAAAAAATAATTCAGTACTATAGGTTTATAAATAAAAGAAATTATAAAATAAGAAAACAAATTAAAAGTATTTCGCGTATAGAAATTTATTTCATAAAAAAACATGCAATTATAATTTCCCATATGGTACATCATTAACGACAACAATATAGGAAACAATTTAGGAAAAACGTGAAACACGAGGATATAAAAAAAACTCCGTATGTACGGAATCGATGAGTCGATGGTCAATAATGTAATCTGGAAGCAGAGGGCAATTTGGACACGTCAATTCAATCAGGAACAACGCGTCGAAGCGACATAAAGTAACTTTCGTGTTCGCAAAATATTGAAGTCCAATAATTAAAAATACGGCGGGCGGCCAGACCCTTACGGGCCTGCCCCGCGATCAACAATTCAAATGATTCCGATGTATACGCTTTCCGAATCTGTACAATACAAATCTGATTCTCTTTCTATACTAAATGGTGTCCTATGGATCTAGTAAGTACCACACACATGAAGATCATGGATATGGCTTACAAGATCGTAACGTGTTATGATGAAATGGATCAACTTTGCGTAATTGATCGCTGTTATGTATGATATTTGAGATTTCGAGAATAGGGTTCAATTGCATAATGCAAAACTTTCTTACCCTTGAAGTATGTTATATAACAATGATCTAGGTTCCATTTCATTATGAAAAACTGTCGTCACATTTGAAGTGTATTATACAAAAATGTTTTACATTTGAAATATACGTCGTAGATGTTGACCCGTTTTAATCCATGTATTACGTTACATACGCTGTTTTACATACTGTAACTGAAGTCAAACTCGCATATTGTGTATATTTCATGCGAAACTGTTGCATTCGTAAATGTTCTTCTCAAGCATTTGATAACATCCGCCGGCGATATTTGTTCAAATACTAACCCTAATATGTTTGACTATAAATCTTTAAGCATTTTTCTTTTGCTTGTTTCGTTTTTCTTTGTTTTACTTAACATGTCTCACTATTACCGTTGTTAATATTGTATACAATGTCAACAGTTATGATTACTGCATATATGTTTGTATTTTGGGCCGGAGGCCTTTCAGTACAAATAAACCTATTGTCATTGTCATTACCATAACTAATGTCGGAACAATAAACAGATCTACTCTTTTGTATACTTTACAAATAATAGGTTATATGCGAAATATAAAAGGTTAATGATATAAATACAAAATGGAATTACAAATATTGACAGTGTTGTAAACATATTAAATAATTTTACTTACACTTACCATAGTATTGTTAGATTCTATGTACCATAACTTATACTAACATACTCATTTGTGTGTATTTTAAAAATAATATTTTATATGCAAAGTATAGCATGTATACAATACAAATAAACAATGGAATTACAAACAACAATAATCTTAGAAAAATATATACGGCGTTCATTGTGGTTGGTGTTGAGGCAGATTAAAAACTTTATACCGATGAGATCAAAGATATCGAATGCCCTTTCTTCTGCGCAGTTTGTAGCTGTATCACAGGTAATCACACTGATGCAAGTTCACCGAGTTAATGCGATGGCTTTAACATAACGTTTCTGGTATTGGCTGCGATCTGACCTTGATACCTCGTGGGTTTGAATGAAATGCATTAAAGTGGGGTAACTATACCACTGCTGGAACTAAGGCTTGATTAAAGCTTTATACATTTACATGCTTAACTGTCAATATCGAAAATAATTAAAAATGCTTTCGCCAAAGAGTAAATCATGATAAGACTTTCCTGCCTAGTATAAATGGTTGACGTATTTTCTAACTAATATAAGCAATCTTCGTAGTTTCACACAATGAAACAACAACAACATAACTCTCCAAATTATTCAATCGTTTCGCGTTGCAACGCTTTATAATTTTTAAATCGTTAAAAGATGCATATAATCGCTATATTAGACCATGGTAAATGTTCAGTAATACAGTTTCCTAAAAATAACATAACTTGAACAAAAATTTGCGACTCCGATACAACTTTTTTCAATTTTTGTCAATTTACCAAAATGTGAAAAAATCTCTTCAAAGTTAAATGAACTGTATCTCAGTAAAAGAGACATTAAGGCGATTGTGGCCAGTTTAGATCCAGTTCAGCCTGCAGTTGCTTGAAAGCTGTTTGCTTAAGAGCGGTTTTCTGACAATGACAAATAGTTTAATTGGATACTGATTAGACTGCCCTTTTCCTGTGACCTGGCTAATGAAATTCAGACACCTGGTAACAGTTTAACGTTAATGTTACCAATGTGTCAGACCAGGGCCTGGATTTTGAAATCTAGGACATGCATGGTCAGAAGATGTCATTAAAGATTATACATTTTTTCAAACATATACAAATGCATACAAATATAAATAGTAAAATGCACTAAGTCAGAAGGCATTTGTAGTTACATTATTTACAGTATATCAAACAGTATTTAGCATGAACCAATAATTTTTTCAAACATAAATAATTATTGATGTAAAATGCTTAAAGGAATATTTAAGGTTTAAGAAGGCATTTTCTATATTGTTTTAAAGGATATCTTTGAAATTTATATTTATTATGAATTGTTTGGCAACAAGGGGTAATGCATTTTTAAAAAATGTAATTAATTTTCGACAAAAAACTGGTACCATGAGTAGCATGAAACAATTTATTTTTTTTAAACATTTGTAATTGATGAAAAATGATTGCAAAAATAATATCTAGGGTCTAATAAAGCATTTTTTATTTTATTTTAATACGTTACTCTTAAAATTCTATTTTTTATTATTTATTTTTTTGCAACAAGGGGTTATGAAATTTGAAAAATGTTACTGGATTTTTAGACCAAAACTGGTACTATGATAATACTATAATGCACTTCGCCAAAACATTTATAATTATATTGTTTATTCTTGAAAATGTATTTCCCCTATTTACAAAAAATAACACCTTTGATAAGAAAATTCATATATAATGATGTTTACTTTTATTTTCAAGAAGCATAATGCCTCTTTTTAGTCGTATTCAGCCACAAGTTCTTGTCAGCCACTTAAGGGTTATATGTTGCCTTTCTTTTACTGAATGCAAAATAATTCTACGCTTTGAGACATTCATAAAATATTTTATGTCTTTACAACACCGACAGGCTAATAAATGTATATATCAAGTACTTCCATACTAACAGGGCCATTCTAGGCGGGCA
Source organism: Dreissena polymorpha (assembly GCF_020536995.1). NCBI lineage: Eukaryota > Metazoa > Mollusca > Bivalvia > Myida > Dreissenidae > Dreissena > Dreissena polymorpha. The sequence goes on from NC_068364.1 coordinate 78,529,443, forward strand.
ACCTAGCAACCTTGATTTGTTCATATCTTCCTATCAATCTGTTATATGTGTTATGAATCATTTGTTCGGAGAACATTTAATGTTTGTTATAACTTTTAAATAATTCAATGTTCAAAGTGATATTGTTATTGACCGATAAACCAACCTACTGATTAAAATAGAATATTTTATTAATTATTTGCATTTTATCTTATATGAGAAATATTTGCCTAAATGTTTTTCAAACTATAGAGAAATCTATATACAATTAATAATTGACGACGTTTATCAAAAAAACATTTATGAAATGGAAGTTTAAAGATAAAAATAAATAATGCAAGTTTTTGTCAGATATTCGTAATAATTTCCATTATAATTGAGTGTCTGAGCAATGTGGATGAATGAATATATCGGATAAAACGAACACTTGTCTACACTTGAATTATGATTTATTTTTCAATATTGTATGCACTTAAGTTTAGCCTTTATGCTTTTATTTAGCATTTATAGACAGTGTCCCTCCCGAAAATCAAGGAATTATTACTTGTCATTCATTTGTGTAATGGTATACTATAATTTTGTGGTAGAATATTTGAGAAAAACATTAGAAACGAAACTTGTCAGTGATGAAATTTTCCATATGGTTATGGAAATTACCGATGGTCGGTTTCTGAAAAACAATACGTCACGATTTCCAAAAATATGATGGTTCTGCCCAAAGATTTTGGTGTTAATGAACATTACTGGTTTATATTTTAATAATTTCGATTCTCATTTGATTAATAGGTAATTTCAAGGCTGATAAACTTGAAATATGCAAGCTATTCTTTCGTTTTGCATATGTCTGTCGATACATCTGTACAATCGGTAATTTCCGTAACCACTCGTTAAATTTTAGCAGACACAAGTTTAAATAAAAAAAATATGTTTTACACTAATATTCTACCTCTTTCTTGCTAAAAACTAATGCATGAATGATTTACAAGTTATATTGCATCGTTTTCAGCCAGGAACACTGTCTATGACCGCGAAAAAAAACATAAACAACTTTTTGATTTACGATATTTACTTTATAAATAGCTTGCATTCGGCATGGCATTGCATGTTCGGCAAGATAAATATCTCGACTTTATTTATTGGATGATTTCGGACTGTTTCATCCAATCAGAAAATAGCTTTTAAACATAATTTAGACCCATTTTTAGCGAGATAATTAAGTACCACTTTTTATACACTGCCAAATTGTGACATAACAAGTTGCCTCCCTTGTTGGTTCATTCTACTGTATTATTATGCCCCCTTTCGAAGAAGAGAGGGTATATTGTTTTGCACATGTCGGTCCGTATGTCCGTCCACCAGATGGTTTCCGGATGATAACTCAAGAATGCTGGATGCCACGTTTATATTCCAATCTTCATAAAATTTAGCCAGAATATAAGTCTCAATGATATGTTGGATCAGTTCGAAAATGGTTACAATTGGTTGAAAAACATGGCTGCCAGGAGGTGAGGCATTTATCCTTATATTGCTATAGTAAAACATTGTTAACACCCGAGAGGTCACATTTATTTTCCGATCTTCAAGAATTTTGGTCACAATATTTGTCCCAATTATATCTTGTTATCTCAGGTGAACGACTTTGGGCCTTTCAGGCCCTCTTGTTTGTTCATCTTACCATTTGAAGAAAAGATATCATTGCACAGATGTCTTTTACTTTTAGAATGTGTTATGCTGCATTTCTTATGTGGCTTGTTCGGGGTATATTGTTTAGCACATGTCGCTCAGTCCGTCAGTTGGTCCGTCCACCAGATGGTTTCCGGATGATAACTCAAGAACGCTTAGGCCAAGGATCATGAAACTTCATAGGTACATTGATCATGACTTGCAGATGACCCCTATTGATTTTGAAGTCACTAGGTCAAAGAGCAAGGTCACGGTGACCCGAAATAGTAAAATGGTTTCCTGATGATAACTCAAGAACGCTTATGTCTAGGATCATGAAACTTCATGTGTACATCGATCATGACTCGCAGATGAACACTATTGATTTTGAGGTCACTAGGTCAAAGGTCAAGGTCACGGTGACCCGAAATAGTAAAACGGTTTCCGGATGATAACTCAAGAACGCTTATGTCTAGGATCATGAAACTTCATAGGTACATTGATCATAACTCGCTGATGAAACCTATAGATTTTCAGGTCACTAGGTCAGAGGTCACGGTCACGGTGACCCGAAATGGTAAAATGGTTTCCGGATGATAACTCAAGAATGCTTATGCCTAGGATCATGAAACTTCATAGATACATTGATCATGACTCGCAGATGACCCCTTTTGAGGTCACTAGGTCAAAGGTCACGGTGACCCGAAACAGTAAAATGGTTTCCGGATGATAACTGAAGAACACTTATGCCTAGGATCATGAAACTTCATAGATACTTGGATCATGACTCGTAGATGATCCCTATTGAATTGCAGGTCACAAGGTCAAAGGTCAAGGTCACTGTGACCCGAAATAGTAAATGGTTTCCGGATGATAACTCAACAACGTTTATGCCTAGGATCATGAAACATCATAGGTACATTGATCATGACTCGCAGATGACCCCTAATGATTTTCAGATCACTAGGTCAAAGGTCATGGTCACAGTGACTGAACTTTGAAAAATGGTTTCTGGATGATAACTCAAGACTGTTTACGCCTATGATAATTAAACTTCTTGGGTACATTGATCATGACTCGCAGATGACCCCTATTGACTTTCAGGTCACTAGGTCAAAGATCAAGGTCACGGTGACTTGACAGAGTAAAATGTTTTCCGGATGATAACACAAGAAAGCTTACGCCTAGGATCATGAAACTTCATAGGTACATTGATCATGACTCGTAAATGACCCCTATTGATTTTCAGGTCACTAGGTCAAAGGTCAAAGTCTCAGTTACAAAAAACGTATTCACACAATGGCTGCCACTACAACTGACAGCCCTTATGGGGTGCATGCATGTTTTACAAACAGCCCTTGTTTCAAAAATGTTTTCATGTAGTATACTTATATTGATATTTACAAAATTGATGCATATGAATGATAGAATTTACTGAAATCATTTTTGACGATGCTGCGAAGCAGCTCGTCTAAGGTATCATACTATAAAAAAAATCTTCACAATGGCGACCTATGTAAGAGACCGAGCCAGTCCGATTGAGATAGCTCGATTTTTCTAATCGGCATACCTCGCTTATTATCATTGATAAATGTATAGGAAGCACAGCTACAAATAGGACAGCGTATTCTGGGAAAAAGATTTTATAATAGTTTGAAAACGTTAATTTTTAATCAATTATATTCAATTCATTATATGTTTGTAGATCAATGAAACAACTATGCATTTTCTGTATTGTATTTGTCGTGATTCAGTAAATAAACTTCGAAATAAAACGTGTATAATTAACTTTCAACGCGATCATGAGTGTAAAGAAAACGAATTATTTCGAACCTGCCAATTGTTAACGTTATAGCGACTATGGTATATAAACAGCATAATAGCCATGTGACATCTGAGAAACTCGCTCTTATGCGTGCTTTCTCATTTTGCATATTTAATAAACTTTTCAAACAGAAATTACAGAGCCACATCAGTACACATTCTATGTTTGATTATTCATTCGTTTGTTGGATATTGTTTGCTGTTCTAAACACATATTAGGTCATATCACGGAGATTTAGTTAACCTTACCATGTGTTCATAGGCGAACTCACGTATTCAAGTGCTCTTACGACTATGTGTTCATACCTACTTTCCGGAATCATCATGAAATTATTGCTGTACTTAACGAACAAATATGCCTAAGCTTATTAAATTAAAGAAAAAAAATAATCAAAAGATAAAAAGTATATGTTCATGCACATGGGCATGTGAAATAACGTCCGTACAGCATCATTAACTTAGGAAAGGAAACAACGAAATATAAAGTTTGGTATGATAAACATGTGAAATTAAAGAGCATGGTGAAATTAAAGAGCATGTCAAGTTTTGAATTTATATGCTGAAACGTTATGTTATAACCCACAAACATTTTACTGTAACATAACGTTTTTTTAAGATAAGTGGTACAGAAAATACACGTCGAATATCTTAAAGATATTTCTTGTTATATTTGATCGAGAATGTAACCCGCCTCCCAGTTTCGCAGAATGGATCAAGTTCCCCACGGATACTACTTCCCTGTACCCCCATTTTTTTCGTACCCTACATTTTTCGTACCCAATTTTTTTCGTACCTAATTTTTGCTCGTACCCAATTTTTGTCGTACCCAATTTTTTTTCCTACCCAATTTTTGTTTTCATAACCAAATCTTTTTTCAACCCATTTTTTTTGTGCATAATTTGTGTACACAAAATGTTCGTAACCATTTTTTTCCTTCCCAAAAAGTTCGTACCTTCATATACAATTGTGGTGATGTAGATAAAATTAAATACATGCTTTTATATCAATCCTCTTCAAAAGCATCGTCACACCACTACTGTCAGTACTTTGATTTTTGTATACTGTTCATCAAAGTTCTGTATACGAGTTTTAGCGCGAAGTTGACCAGGGTAGATCTATCCAGTAGTGGAACTGCTCTGGTGACACTCTGTGTACATGTTCGTTTACGTCCCTTTATTAGATTATACCATCACGGGACCATGCGGATGTCACTATGTCCGTCCGTTTTTTTTAGCACGCATGCGAATACATGAGCGTTTAATTTAGTTAGGTGGTCGTTGACGTAGATTGGGGCACTCTGTTTTCGAAGGTGTTTTGCGTGACGCATTATGTAGCTCCTTTTCATTCTCGAAACCATTTTAAGAACAATGGGCCTGTCATTATTTTTCTTTAAAATGCCGATTCTATGTGTAATGTCAATGTCGTTCGTTGTAAGGTTTAAATCGGGTATGTTTTTATTCAGTGTTTGTATGCCTTTTTCTGCCGTTTCATTTATAGTTTCGTTTTCTTTGCTCTGGAATGCCTTCTAATTTAATATTACTGCGCCGACTGTATTGTTCCAATTCATTCATTTTTGTTTCATTAGTTTCACCTTGCGTTTTTATTTGTTTCTGGAGACGTTCATGTTCGTTGTTTTGTTCATTAATGGTTTTGCCTAACTTTTCAATTTCTTTTGCTAGTTTGCCGTTCTTTAGCTCCTTTTCGAACAACTCGCTTTCCACCTTTTCAATTCTGAGGGCAAGTGAACCTAGCATTTCTTCTTTTAATTGTAGAACGACATCTTTGAAAGTTTTTGAAAACATACTTGTTTGTATATTACCGTTATCGCATTTTGCGCTTTGTATTCTGAATACAAACCAAGTATATGTAACACTATTTAGAAAAGTTTAAGTGTTTTAAATGAGTTTTGATATTTGTTCATTATACAATTATATTACAGACAAAATGTGTATCTTTTCTCACCCACATGGTTTAATTTCAACAGTCGACATATTAGAGCCAACACTAAAAATTTACTTAATACTAACTTTACACATACACCCCAACATGTTTCAGTTCAACTATAAACTGCATAAAAAGTGAAATTAAATTGAAGTTGTAACCTCGTAAGTTTCGTTTAATGTTATGCAAGGCTCCTTCAAGGCTTCTGAACACGAGACCTCGATAAAAAGTAAACCTTTAAATAGATAAGCCATCTTAAACACATCTGACATTCCAACACGCATCAAAATAATGTGTGTGGTTTGTGGTTTTACACTTGTAAACGTACCTTTTGTCATTGTGAAATTAGTGTTAACAAACTTGAAATTAGTGTTCACAAGCTTGAAATTAGTGTTAACAAGCTTGAAATTAGTGTTCACAAGCTTGAAATTAGTTTTCACATGCTTGAAATTAGTGTTCACAAGCTTTTAGTGGGACCAACAAAATGTTTTACTAATTATTAATGTACCTTTTTTCGGTCGTGATTTTACTGGGACCATGCATTAATAAAGCCTCGCAAATCTAATAGCAAAATGAACATTTGTGCTGCAACCAACACACCCCTCTCAATATGTTTTTAATATAGCTTATATGAACAGTACAACTGTTATGCCATGCTATCAATGCTTTAAACTGGTTTCAAAAAATAAAGTTTATACTACACAATCTATGGAAGAAATAGAATATACAATCATACCAAGAATATTACAAACAAATATCAGTTGTATGTAAAAACTACAAAACGGAGATGTGATTTGATGGAATATCAGACTTTGCGATATAAACTATAAAAATGGGTTTGTATAGAAACTACGACAATTTTCCACTATTTTAAAAAATCTGTCCATTTTAGTGAACTGTTTTTGATACTACATAGCAATGCATGTTAACATGTAACAAAAGTGCAAAATATAATATTATAAAACTAAGAAATGCATAAATTTGGCCACATAAATCATTAAATCAGATAAAAAGGAAACCATAAACGCAAAGCATCAAAAGGGCGCCATATAAAGTTTTAAGTACGTTACATTTAAAACCGGCTGATCTGTGTGTCTAGACATAACATATGTTGCATTACTCATTTAACATCAACGATATTTGTTAAAAGCTGCCAAAAGGCATGTAAAACGATAACAGTTGAAATGTATGAGTTTGATCGAATGCTTGAGAAACAAATCACAACTACTGATATATACTAGTGGTTACTTTAGTCATTGAGGGTGTGTTCTTACGATCAGATACTGGAGCTACATACTGTTCAGTTGGAGGGAAATGCAGACCTAAGTTATTATCATTCATATGCATTCAGCTTCAATGATTTAAAACAAAAAATAATATGAACCTTCAGATTATAGTTTGGTTAGCGCTATATAAATGCAAAGTTAAGCGACTGAAGAGTTTTAGGATTGCACTTACATATTTGTGTGGATAATCTGTCCTTGGAAAAAGGACGGACGCTGCAATATTAATTAAAGCAATTTGTATCTAATCCATGCATTACGTAGACGAGTTTTGAAATATAAAAAACAGACAACATCTCGTGTGAAAACTTATGTTCCAATTAAAAACATTTTCATATAATCGAGTATTGGGGAAATGGAACAGGTAACGAACACGTTTTTTTACGCCATTCCTCTAGAGATAGTGTCCAGCGAATTAAGCCAAACAATTCAGCCAAACAAACAGTTTGATTATCACATCAAAATGTCTAAATGTATAGTAAACCAAATGGTGCATGGACATTGTATACAGTCAATTGCAAAAAAGACAACAGCTTATCCGAATATCATATAAAGTAATTGGAACCTTTTCATGTCAAAACAAAAAGAACTGACACATTAATTTAACAAATTACTTACACAATACAGAAAATAAATTTGTGTTATGTTTTCGGTGTCTTTTTTTGCCGTAACATATGGCCGGCTTGAATTGCATCAAAATAATACGGTTTCGGATATTAAACTTGTCATAGGAGCCAACCCAATCGGTAGTCAGTTGTCGGAAGTTTAAGTTAAGTAAACAATACAAAATAATTGAACGTCAAATGGTGTAGAGGGTGCTTGGTGGTAGCTACCTCGGGAGGACGGGCAAAAGGGATTCTCAATTAACACATAAATAACACTCAAATCTCACTTCTGCTTCCAGTACATCATCATCATCATCATCATCATCATCATCATCATCATCATCATCATCATCATCATCATCATCATCATCATCATCATCATCACCATCATCATCATCATCATCATCATCATCATCATCAATAACTTCTTCTTCTTCTTCTTCCTCCTCCCCCTTCTCCTCCTGCTCCTCCTCCTCCTCCTCCTCATCATCATCATCACCATCATCATAATCATCATCATCATCATCATCATCATCATCATCATCATCATCATCATCATCATCATCATCATCATCATCATCATCATCATCATCATCAATATCATCAACATCATCATCATCATCAGCAGCAGCAGCAGCATCATCATCCTCGTGGTCGTCATCATCATCATCTTCTTCTTCTTATTCATCTTCATCATCTTCATGTTCATCATCTTCATCATCTTTATCATCAACACCACCATTACCACAACCATCAACATCACAATCAGCATCATCATAGTAAATGTTGTCGTCATCGTCATCATAATAATTATCATTTTCATCATCATGGTGATAATCATACTCATCATCGTCAACGTTATAAAACATCATCATCATCTGCAGCAGCGGTAGCACCAGCATTGCCATTGCTATCATTGTTACAGAATTGATCTTAATGAATATTCTCATCATCATGAACTGTACGTTCAAGTTATCGCAGCTAAGGTTCATTATTTTTTGGGCTAAATACCATTATTTGAAGTTGGCCGTTTGTCACCTTGATTTCAACAGACATGCATAGATTAACTACAATTCGCATATTGGTTAGTTAACAAACATTTTGAAATAAAACAGTATTTTACGTTGAAATTTCCCATTTACAATTTTAAGCAATGCTCGGCGTTATGTTATAAGCTGGTCAAAGTACATAATGTTAACCCATTTATGCCAAGTGGACTCTCCCATCCGTCTATCTTGGATCAATTTCTTACAGAAATTCCTTTAAGCAAACAGCGCAGACCCAGATGAGACGCCGCATCCTGCGACGTCTCATCTGGGTCTACGCTGTTTGCCAAGGCCGTTTTCTAAACGCTAGGCAAACATGGGTTAAACAGATTCTCAAAGAAACGCAAAAAGAAGGTTTTCATTGCCCTGCTTCTTTCAACTACATCGCACTTGAGAAAGACGAATAATGTATGAAAGGATGACAATCAAAGAATACGTTCATTGAAGATGTATTAAGGTAATCTCTCTTGCCATCCTATGTTAACCGCTAATATATTGTTATTATAACCATACATTATTTGTACGAACGTGTCCATCCACTGTTTCTTTCTTGTCCGCTGCAGTTATTGTCATTATACAAAAAAATGTGTACAGGGATGTTCTTTATAATGCTAATGACTTTTTTGTCGTATATGTCACATTTCCATGTTGGTATGTCTGCGTTCTTATCAAGGGGTACTTTGTGTGTGTTTTTTTCCGGAAATTGTATATGTACCTTTACAATGTCATGTGTCAGCGATAACGCAAGCTAAAAGCAGCCACGCATATGTCCGTTTGAAGCATATACCCGGATAAGCATAACGAAGTTAATAAACCAGTTTATTAACCGTGAGTAACGGAGTTAAAACATGGCGACTAAAAATATGTTTTATCGTGTATTATTGCGTTTACGTACCTATGTTTTGTGGTGATATCAGTCGCCATTGAACACACGAGTATTTGCTACAACGAATATGCTGTTACATGGCGCAACTCTTATGTTGATTGCAATCTGATATATACTTAAAAGTCCGTTTAGGTCGCAATATACTAATTCCGATTACTATGAAATTATGTAAAAGCCGCAAGTTAGACAAAAAGCAACATTTTGCGCATGGAGACTCTCATTATCATACGTTTCCTAAAATTAAATTCGAAGCAGATGGATTTCTTTAAGGAGTACAACATGTATGTGGTATGCAAGATAAAACTCAACAAACATAAACGAAATCCAGAAGTCGACGAAGGGTATGTTTGCTTTCGGTTTAGAGCTTTGCGGTCCCTATCCTGAACTTTCCTTAATTACTTAGCTTTGACCCCTGGGTAAGGTTAGCATAAGGGTCAGTGCTTTTTCCAATTAAAGTGTCATCGTGGCCTTTGTTTAATTTGTGAACCTTTCCATTAATTCGACCTGTTGCGTTAGAAATTTTACAATTTAAGAACTAAATGCTTGTAACGTCCTGTTTACTGTTTTACTTCCTCCAGTTGTGGTTAAATCTGTGGAAGTGTCAAGATCAGTAGGACCTAGAACAATTTCAATGCAATATAAAGGACTTGTATGTCAAGTTAAACCATTTTGGCATTGACATTCCCTACCATGACATTTTTAGCTGTCATATTTTAACCAGCACAGAAATAACTGTACGTTTCACAATGAGTACCGCAGTAACCATTGAAGCATAGAACATATGCAAAACATCAACTATGGCCATCGTGAGAACTTTGAAATCACCCGGGTGTTTGTTGTGGGCATCTTTTAGCTCAGCCATTGAGAGCTGATGCGGGTTACATAGGTTCCAAATTTCATTGACAATCAGACCAATTTTTCACGTGTGAGTCGATCTCAGCTCGTTCAATGTGTTATTATCAACAGAGTACGAGTAGGTTTAAGAGATTTACAATCTATATTTAAACAATTTTCAAATTTCTCAAATGGTAGATCCGTTTGTGATTTATAGTAATTTAGATATGCGACAATATCTGTTTTAGTACATTTCAACCTCAATTTAATTTGCGATGTCACTCAAAGGGTAAACACATTTGCATTTTGCGAAATTAACCAATCAGTTCATTTCAGCTACGTTTAATTGTTCAACCTGTTTTGTGAAACCGCGACTTCATTACGTGCACCTGTATATAAATTAGGATTACTTGCCGTGCATATGCAGTTTAATCCGAGCTTTTCGCTTGTAAACATGATAAGAGGACTTCTCATTGTGGGCTTCTTATTTGGAGGCGAAGTGTTGGGTGAAGAGCCAGCTTGTTACACAACAAACCGGTTTGAATACGAAAAAAATGTACTAGAAAAACTGATTTATTTGGAACAGTCCAATGCCGCCGCTACCGAAAGGATTGCTGCTTTGGAGAGACAATTGCAAGGTACATGATTGTTCTGAATGGTGATGTGTGTCACCTTACAGAGGAATGGGGCATGTAGTAAAATGACGGTGTAGTATATGTATGATTGTTTATTAATACAGTTAACCTGCATAATTGTGTACTAGTTATGTCATTAAGAACTTATTTGATTTAAGCATTCTAAGAAAGTTAAAACCTTTATAACTATTTTTTGCTTCAGCTCTTAAAGCACAATATTTCATTATCAGTTTTCGTTTTTGGAGAGTTATTTTTTCAACAACGATTTCAGTGTTAATAATTTTGAATAAAATACATACCTGTAGTAGCCCGTTAGAACGTAGTATGGAACAGAAAAAAAAACACTAACGTGTGATTGATTTATAAATATTTGTATCTGTAACCCCAATCGCATTTAACATTCATGTTGTAGCGCATTGCTTCCAATATTAGATATTGAACACAGACTTCAATATACTTTAAGGCCAGACAACACAGTCCCCGCAAAACATGCGGAGTTCGTCAACATACGTGCACTGGGGCATGAAAACGTGTCCCAACGTTACAGCCACAAGTGTGATTTTCAGCGGACAAGTAGGAGGTGGCCATTTTACACACACAGGCGCAGGAGAATATGTTTGTTTGCCAAACGACCCGTCATATGATCAATATAGTGACGCCGCTGATAACGATAGGTCATGGATGTACGGTACCGAGTACGAAACAGGTACTTGTCCAGTTTTAACCAATCTCCTAGACTTTGAAGTCCCATGCGCTGTTTGTCTTGCCAGACGGAAGACAACACTGATGATAGCTGGCCGTACATCGTGCTACAGCGGCTGGACCATGGAGTATCAGGGGTACCTGATGGGATCATACTATAAGTATAACAATAAGGGGTACATCTGCTTGAACAAACATGCCGAATCGTTTGATTCCAGCTCTGGAAACGAGAATGGAGCTGTGATCTACATGACTGAAGGCCGATGCGGCTCCCTAAAGTGTCCTCCTTATAAGAACGGAGCAGAACTTGCTTGCGTCGTTTGTTCAACAACCTCGTAGACATGAGTGACACAAATGAAATATTGAAAGTAGATAAAAACATATATTGTTAATGACGTTAAACTGCCCAGTTTAAGTAACCATATGCAAAGTTATTTAACACAAATAGTGTACTTCCATATTCATTGACAATATTTTTTCAGATTGTGTTCTCCTTAAATGTATTATTAATATACTTACCTTAGTAAAAATATATTTAACGTTTAATGAACATTTGATCATCGTGTTAACATGTCATTTTATGCTTCCATATTTTTGAAGAATGAAGAAGAGCATTACACAATATTATGTCAAAAATCGCTTTTGCTTTAAATCTCCAATTCTACTATAAAACGTCGTGCATGCACATTTCGTATGACGCAGCTCATTTTGAATATAACTTAAAATGCACTGTTATAGGTATTCTATATTTATCTATCATATGTGTTTGTTTCTATATACCTTAAAAAGTTTAACAATACTGACAAAAGAATGTTTTAATGTGTAATTTTCTGTTACAATGTCTACGTGGAGTCAAGGTAACTGCAAACACGGGACCCACAGTCTACGCTTCTTTCTGCGATTTTCTTGGTACAAGACAAATAACAAAAACAACCCTTGCTTTGTCAACAAAAACTTCTCTCCTGAAAAGTTTGTGGATCAGCAAAAATTAATGCAATAACTGTTCGTCGATTATTACTTAAACGTACAATTAAACAAGATCTTCAAGTGCTGAAATTTGCACATAATAATCACACTAAACTGGTTTACTAGGTTTGAACGCTTTCTGAATTTAATACACAAAAGTTGTCTTGCCTGTTATTAATAGGGCTATTTTGTCGCATGAGTTTTAAATATTTTGTGCTAAATGCTGAACACTATGTCTGCTTATTTGCGAACCTAAACCGGCAAAACTTCACTGTTCATAATGTAGCAAATTTTAAAATGTACGCACCATTGATGTCCATCTTTATTTATCACTACATGATTGTTTAATGGGGGGACGATTCACAATGTTATCTGCTTCACATTCGTTTGGTTACAGTGTTTGTTGACTCTAACCAATACCTCAGATATGTCAAAACGTGGTTATATTGCAAATGTCATCTGGCAATAAGATCTTCTGTTTCGAAACCGGTGACGTTAGGGACGAATGTTTATTTACTATTCCGTAATAATTGTAATATCCTCAATCTTGATCTCTAGTGTGCTGACTGAAGTATTGTCTTTGACTGGAACGACTGTCGATTATGTGTATTTGAGATTGAAACACGCCTTCGAAGAACTTTGTGTTTTATTGTTTTATGCTTTTTTTTCAAAATATTTTGTCCTCCACGGACGCAACGATTGATCAAATGTACCAGATTGTGGTCTCTTTAAAGTGCTATGTTTCTACTGTCGTAATTTCTTTTACGAACAACACATTACTAATCGTGGACTATATTTGATAGTTTAGACTTTGGTACGATGTGATGTTAGTCCATCCGTGAAGATAAATTGCTTTGCGCTCGTTTGTGATCTATTCCCGAAACAAAAGTCCATGCGTCACCCGTTTACAATTGCATATGTCCGTTAAGAGCGTTCCAATTGAGAAAAAGGTTTTTTTTAATTTGCTTATTTTATGTTCCCGCTGTTTTACAACCGCACACGAACACATGTCAATGCGGTCACTGAAATTCAACGATCAACACGATCACCAAGATCAAAGCTCACCTTTACGATAAGATACAATTGTGGTACATTGTATACTTATAATATTCCTTTATTTCGTTTTGAATTGCTTACGTGAAATAAATTATAACGCAAAGTCTGCGAAACAGCGCCAGCGCTAATGTCATCAAATAACGTTGTGACACGCTTGTTGTATTTTGTTTTCGAAAAACTAACCCTAATTAATTGAAAAGAAAGTATGTTTTAGCGTTTAAATATATAATATAATTTTTGCACAATAAAAAATGAGTATGATTTCATATCATGTAGGTTGTATCGTCTTTTTTCTGTGAATATGCTCTCGGATAGGCCATCAAAACGAAATACGAAAATTAATTGTACGCACAATACGGTAAATATTGGACGGTGACGGGATAATACGAATGCTGAGAGTCGATTTGGTGAAATGTATAGGTTTATAAAAATAAAGCGATATCATTAAGTCAGATATAACCGCGCGGAGTGCCACAATTTCACATATTGGAGACGCCTGCATCTAATATGTTCCGTCATAAACGGTTGTGTACGATGGCATAAAAGGGGCATAGGAAATATTTTATTTAGCGGTTTATATGACGTGCAATACCTGATAGCTATGACGTACGCACGCGATAGTAATGACGTTAAATCGCGATAACAATGACGCGCGCACGCGACAAATTACCAATGACCAAGGTGAAAACGTATCAGATAGAACAAAATATTATCAGCTGGGTCAAGCTAGTGATGGATGACCATGGATGTACAGCTGTACCTTAGGCGATCAAACAGACATAGTGCACCTAAATGATTCGTCAGAAAGACATTTATCGATATTTGAATGGAAATAGTCTTGCGTGTATACTTGTAACAGATGAAATAGTTAAGTTTGCCATTTACATTTATTTTTCAAGACCATTCTCTTGTTTTAATAAGGAAAGACACACACGTTTAACAGGGCAATTATATTATTTACCGTTGTTCTCATAATTGTATACAGTGTTTTTTTATTTAAGGGGTATTCGTTTATTATAAATTGAGTAGGAACCTATTTAGGAAATTTTATCTTAATATATATTTCGCTTTTGTAAAGGAGGTCGTTAATCGTGGCCCTATAGCTATTTTTGATAAAACGCATGGATATATGTGTGTACTACATATGATCCGCTTAGGACTCGAGCGACTGTTAAAGTTGTTCTCATAACGCCTATATGGGAATAAATGACGATTGCATTTTTTAATCTTGTAAAACAATACACAAAAAGAACTAACCCAAGCTCAAATTTTATTTCAATGTAATTAAGTGCGAGTGTAAGTAAAATTGACCTTTAAGACCAATATATTCATACTTATTTTGGGGAGATAACAAATGTTAGCACATCACTTCATTGAATATAGTTGAAACTATTAAAAAACTTAAGTTCCGCTCTGAAGACGATTTGTGATCATTACATTCATATTTAACTAGCTTTTGCTTTTGATTTCCAGGTTTGATATTTAAAAAAGTGTCGCCGCAGTCTATTCTTCAAAAACTGCTGATATTTGGTAAACACGCATTATCTTCAGTTGTATGCCAATCGCACAGTGAATCGCATTTAGCTGTTATTCCAATTAAATAATAGTCAGTTAATAAAATTGCGTCATAGCTATGACGTTCGAACGTCTGCGATATCGCATGCGCACGTCATAGCTATCCCGTTCGCACTGTTTAGCAATTGCCTGCGAACGTCATAGCAATCGCGTGACCACGTCATAGATATCGTGTGCGTACGTCGTAGCTATCGCATGCGCAAGTAATAGATATAGCGTGCGAACGTCATAACTTTCGACTGCGTACTTAATTGCTTTCGCGTGCACAAGTTATAGATCCTGCTAAATAAAATATGTGATATGTCACCTTTATGCAACAGTAGTTATTCCATTTTGTTTTGATTTGTTAAAACCGTTTACCGCACTTTGTAAGTCGTAGCAATATTCACACAAACAGAAACAGGTGTTTCGAAAAATCATATCACTCATAGCAATTGTATCGACTTCCTGGTAGTGGTATAAAATTGTTAATAACATATTAATGGCCGACGTCATATGAGCCGCTTGATGCGAAACGGAGTCACATATCATCTACGTCAAGCGTAGCTCTCGCACATCCGGCGCAACCGCACGGTCGGGACGGGAGCTGCCACGTCCGTTCATGAGACTTGCGTGACTTAAAAGCCATTGTTTCCAAATAACGAAAAACCTAAATCCTTTGTATAGACAAAACACCAATATGATATAAATATACTGAACATGCTATTAATATTACCATCATTATTTTGTATCTATAGAATATATATGATTATATATGAAGTCTTTCTAAAGGCAAAATATGCAGTTGCAGAGATGTCGTTATAATCCGTACATGTTTGGCAATATTGAGAAAACACGTGGGATACACAAACGGTTTTTTGATAGTCACTTTTTTATTTTAATGTTTGTAGTCTCTCCATTGTGCATACGTTGTTTTGGTGTTATTATCCTCATGCCTGCGCAGGTATTTCGATAAATGAGTGCATTTTCATCATAAGCAGAGTGTCAAGCCGTGAACTATGTACAGTAGACGTGCCGCGTCTGGAAGAGGTTATTTGTGGCTGTATTTTTGGGTTAAATATAAACGTGTATTTGCAAAAAAGACACATATTTTAACAAAGATATTCGATTTGTTAAGTCGATTAAGTTGTTATCCAGACGTATCACTATTGAATTCGTCATCGTTTATTGAATTGTATTGCATTTAATCTCTTAAAGATTAGTGCAAATCTTTAAAATAATACACCTTTTTTGTAGCAAAAATCTTACAACATTCACTGTACACACTAATTAGATATACATAGATATGAACGATATAAAATGCAAAATGTTTCATCATTTGATATGTTCGCGTGGTATTAACTATGTTCCCGAACTATTGTTTACCGCAACAATTTTGCTATGTATATGTAGTGAACTGTTTCGCCTGGAATAACAATTATTTATCATTTCCCAATTATCAGAATCAAATCACTGATTGTTTTGTTGTTTTTATTCCAATATTCAAACAAAAACTGTTATGATCGACAAGTGAATTGTTGACCAAGCGGTATTTATTTTACGGTTATTATCGCATACTTTATCACAAAAGAAGCAAAACTTTAAAAAGGGTAATTAATTTTTCCTAAATTTCGGTTTCGCAAAGTTTTTCAGGTGTCCGTTTCAGACGTAAACGGTCAGACGAAGGTATTTAAATGGCTACAAGTTAAGTTAATAACGGACACATTTCGATAAAGTCGAACATATAACGGGATTTCTGCTCCGTCGATATAGCATGTAATTGAATCAAAATTATAAATTGCGTTGTGATTTCAAACATGTATGTCGTTATATGCTTCAAGACGGTCATTTCAAATTTTAATGCTTGTTTATACTTGAATTATTTTATAAAAAAAATTAAAATACAACAATACATAAATATATATCTTAAAATCCCCTGTTTCTGCACACAAGTTGAATAATTCTTCCACTCGGAGTTTGTCTCTGGGTTGACCCACCACGTGCCATCTTCAGTGCAGTCTTTATAAGAAGTCGCTGTTATCGAAGACGATTTATGGGCGTACAGTGCAAAATCGGTGTCAGAAGCGTATGCATAAAATGTCATGATTTTATCATTATCTTACTGAGTTGGATTTCCTTAGAAGTGTACAACATTTTATTTAAACATTCTCTGAAAACAGCTCTACATAGATTTCCTCTCGTTAGATTTCTCGCATGTTTTAAATAAATCTGATTCTAGTTTGGTGGATTATTTGCACTGTTTTAAGGGTTTTTCTGAGTGTTCGCTGGCTTATTCTGCTGAATTCAAATCGACAGCATATGTGATTTAAATCTTGAGAGGAAAAATTGCATTCACCAGACCATGAAATACTGCAACTGTGTATTACGTGTGGAATAAAACCGTCTACCGATAAACACCTAAACATTCTCTTAGTTCGTGAAGTTGACGCAACATTGAATATGATGACGTCTGTTTAAAAACTGTGAAAGCATATGAAGATGACCGATGTATACATATTGAGCGCTCTTTCATTTTGTGTGTTCCGTCATAAACGGTTATATCATTCTGTTTTGATCTTTGTTAACCGTCAACCGCATTCGGTAATGCATAGCTATATTCACACAATCAGGAAAGCGTGTTTTGAAAAATCCAAACAATTGTCTTCATTGCACAATAGTGTAACATAAATTTTAATGCAATGTATATAAGCAAACTTGATTCGCGTAATGTGAAAATAATTATTATGCTATAATTCGACCACAAAACTTGGCGTAACTTTATACCGGACATAGCGAATGCGCATTACAGACTGGAGCTACGCTGGCCGTATATGACATAAGACCCATTTTCGCATATTATCTTACCAATGCTTATGTGAATTTGATTGCCATAATTAAAAACTTATTCGACACGAAATTATTGTAAAGGTGTTTCACTTTGTCAATATTAATCATAGCAGAGGACATTTCTGACATCAATATCCATACTGTTTTCATTTTCTGTCGAGAAATGATATGTTATCAAGATTATTTGTATAGTACGGCAGCGTTCTCTACACAAGTGCGATTCATTTGTACTGGTAAATTGCTGTCATACTCACCAACCGGACTCGACGATCGGCTAGAATAAAAATGTCAGTTGCTGAAAAGTACAAATTTATCATATTGAGCACGAGTATTATTGTTGTAATTCTTCTTCTTCTTCTTCTTCTTATTATTATTATTATTATTATAGCTTTTAGAAACTTATATCCGAATTTATAAAAAATCTCAATGGAAAATCCCACTGGAACAAATCCCACTGGAAAAAATCCCATGGGATTATTTTTTTCAAACACGATTTAACGCATCAAAATCGCGAGAATGTTTCATCATTTGTTAAAATGTAGTGTTTCTGAACATTACATTAATAGTTCTCAAAAAATCAGAAAAAAATCCCATGGGATTTTTTTAACCATAAAACAATGAGATTTTTTTCTATCAATGAAAATTGCACGAAAATAAGCACAAATGCTTTCACAAAGCTTTTAATCGATAACTAAGCATAGACGAACGTGTTGCTTTTTTTTTGAAAATCCAATGGGATTTTTTTCCCATAAAAAAAGCTGGAAAAAATCCTATGGGAAAAAACAAAAATTCCCATGGGTAAAAGAAAAATCACATGGGAAAATGCAAAAATCCCATGGATAAACCAACTTTGCAAATAAAGTTCATTGTGAAGGAAACGCATTATTAAGCACAAATAACCAATTATTAATCAAAAGTAAGACTTTTATCTTATACTTTATCACAAAGAAGCAAATCTTCAAGAAAAAGGGTACTTAAATTTGCGAAATTTCGGTTTTGCAAAGTTTTTCCGGTGGCCGTTACAAACGGCGCGCTGTCCCACTTCGTATTCCCGACAAACAGATGTCGCATTATATAAAAACATGCATACACAAATACAGGATGTGCGAAAATTAAAACTGCCAATTGCACAATTAATTATTTCCCCCAAACACGCTGTCTTTGCTATTTTTTTCTCTTTCAATCGATATCTGGTGGTTGTTTGTTGCATTATTTAAACATTCTACATTTTGTTGAAGTGTTTGTGGATAACAACAGAACATATTTATAGCAATTTGTTATTATTTTTTACTATTATTATGTATTCAAACATGTTTAAATTAATTTGACTGTCTTTAAATGCATCATATATATTTACATAACCGATGTTTAATTTTTGAACAATTGCTTGCCTGTATTGAATGACAAAGCATGCTTTACAAGACTGGGCAGTAAACCCTGCCCCGACATCTAAATCCGCCTACTTGCTATAAAATGCTGCATACATACATGAGCAAAGACTCTTTAACATCCAGGCGGTCATAAAAAAGTCTTAAAACATTACAATTGTTTTATCTTTGGGGTACACAATGTGGTTTGCAAGCATTGTATCATAAATATCATCGCGAAACATTACGAAAGCATATTTGAACCACTAAAAAAATAATAAAATAGTGCAAACTTGTATTAATGAGAAAAATGCGTTTCTACGCAAATTAACCAGAGATTAAGCAACCAAACACGTTTAAACGCAAATAAACCCGTAATAACGCTATAAAATACGTTATAACGGCATAATAAGGCCTAATAACACGAAATAAAGGCATAATATTGCGAGATAAAGGCGTACACAGGCTAAAAAAGGTAAAATAACGCCAAACTAAACGCCTTGTTTTACATAAGTATTAATTAAGCGTCAGTAAGCGTTTATTAGCGTTATAATGCGTTCGTTTGCGTTAGTACATGTTAACTTGCGTAGAAAAGCCTTTTTTCGCGTTAATACGACTTCGAACTATTTTATTCAAATTGTCAATGGTACTAATAGGCATTCGTAAAAAATACTGCTCACATGATAAACATTTTTCATCAAAACAT
The DNA here is from genome assembly GCF_020536995.1 of Dreissena polymorpha. Taxonomy (NCBI): domain Eukaryota; kingdom Metazoa; phylum Mollusca; class Bivalvia; order Myida; family Dreissenidae; genus Dreissena; species Dreissena polymorpha. The sequence continues at coordinate 78,549,336 of NC_068364.1, forward strand.
ATCTGTCAAACATTTAAGCCCTAGCTTTCTGATTAGCTAATTGTACCACATCGTATGATAAATTGCACAAGCAAATTGCATGAATTGTGAGGTCAATATTTTTATTCCTGTTTACGTTTAATTTAGTTGTTTATAACAAGATAATTTTCCGGTCCTGACCATTCATGCCGGTTGAATTTGCTTCCTTGTTTCCTTTGTTGTTGTATCAGATTCCAAACTAAATTATTCAAAAAAACAACATCACACACGTACATATTGTCTGCAAACCAGGTAAATATGCGTTATAGCTTCTTATGTGATATGTTGCATTATATAGCTCACCTGCAATTACTCATTTTGTTCCAAGTCAGGTGGTGTGCGGTCAAATTTACCTTTGCAAATGGTTGTGTTCCTTTCAAAATGGTTACCAGGGATCTTGGCATTTATTGTTATATGGTCTTACAGACATTTTTTTTTCTTCTGGCACCATTGACTAAACTTTGCAATTTTATAGACATGTTAATGAGCTGATAAACTAGCTAATTGCTTCAAGCGGGTTGATTCCTAAAACATCACCGTCGATTGGAATCATCATCATCATCATCATCATCATCATCATCATCATCATCATCATCATCATCATCATCATCATCATCATCATCACCATCATCATCATCATCATCATCATCATCATCATCATCATCATCATCATCATCATCATCATCATCATCATTATCATCATCATCATCATCATCATCATCATCATCATCATCATCATCATCATCATCAACAACATTCCCTTGACGGCTCTAGCCGGGGGGGGGGAATATGAGGAACGACGAAAGATTTTCCGCCAGTCAGGTCTGTTGTGAGCTGCTGAGAGTAGCGCATTAATTGGGAAAGATGTACCATCTTTCTCACCACACCATCCATCCAGTTTTTTGTCTGACGGCCACGACGTCGACCTCTCTCAAACGTGTCCTTGAGAACAGTCTTGCACAGAAAGTCTTGCCTCGTGGCGTCTCCAAACCAAACAAGCTTTCGTCGTTTGACGGTCGCAAGAATGAGCTTTTGTGGTCCAACAAGTAGTGCTGTCATTTTTCGGACGTAAGTATAGGTCTTGTGCTCCATATATGACATGAGGAGCAGTCTTCGGGTGGAGACTGCGAGGGACTTGTAGAGCCTGACCTTGATGAAAAACCTGATAGAGCTTCATTTCCACAACCTGCTCAGTCTGGCCATCGCCGCTGCGGTCGCCATGGCAATATTTATTTGAACGTCAGCAGTACTGGTGCGACACTTTCACAGGGATGCTCCCAAGTACTTGAAGCTGGTCCTTTCTCCCAGTTTCGCGCCGTTTATTGTGATGCCTGCCTCGGTATTGGTCGTTCTGTTCATCATCTTCTTCGTTTTTTTCCCGAGCATACCTCCATCCCGTATGCTCCTGCTCATAAATAGAGTCTGCTGATGAGGTCTTGGAATTCACTGCTTGTACACACCATGAGGTCAATGTCATCAGCCTATCTCAAGTTGGACATTGGTGTACAACCGATGGATATAAATGTGTGGTGGTCTTGGAGGGTATCCTGCATTATCTTCTCAAGGAAATTGTTAAACAGGATAGTGCAGAGCAGACATACAGGACGGGAGCTTACTGATGACCTGAAAAATTCAAACTTCTGTCCATTAAGAAGTCTATTGCTAGCGTTTCCGTGGATGTCTAGAGGACTTGTTACAGCTCTTCGTCAATGTTGACTCCTCTCAGAACCTGCCACAGGCCATCATGCATCATCGGATCGAAAGCTTTCTTGAAGTATATGAAGTTGTGGAAAAGCAAATTTGTGTTTCAGGTGTTTCTCAACGATGACTTAGCAGTTGAAGATCTGTTCCATTGTGCTCCGACCAGCTCTTAAACCAGAAGTTCCTAGGCCTTTCTTTTCAATCGTGTACAGATGATGCCTAGCATTACTTTGCTGGGATGACTGATGAGGTTGATGGTGCCGTTATTCTCGCACAGCTTATGGTTTCCGGTTTTTCGGTAGGAGAAAGACCAGAGACTGTGTCCACCCCTTAGGTCTATTCTTCTGGAACAGTGTCGTCATTGCTGAAGTCGTTGCCTCCCCCCGTGCGTAATCATCTAAACAGGGGCGTTGTCCACTGTCGAAGATTTTCCTGCCTTCAGACTGCACACTTTCTCCTCCACCCCTGACTAAGTATGGACGAACTGTTGTCGTCTGGTATCGTTCTGAAGGAGACTGTGGGTCTGGTTGAAGCTGGAAGTTATAGAGGTCGCTTCAGTATTCAGTCCGCCTGTTAACGCATTTTCGGTAAGGAGGTTCCCCTCAGCGTTTGCTATAACACCGGCCTTGCGCTTACTGATCTTTGTCAGGATCTTAAGGGTGCTGTCGGCGTAATTACTGCTTCATGTGGTCATCTCTTTATCAATCTTAATACATTTTTCCTGAATCCACTCATTCTTGGCATCTTTCATCTTCTTCCTCGCCTTCCTGTTCTGGGATTCTGTACTAGTGTCCAGGCTGGTGTTCTCTTCATGCCCAGTTCTCTTCTGATGTTACAGTGGTCAATTACCTCGGTTGTCACCATGGCTTGTTTTTCCTTGTATCTCTCCCAAAAACTTCTTCGACCGATGACAGTAGGATCTCCTGCATGTTGTTGGTGATCGTTTAGGTGATGTAATTGTCAAGAACGTTCAGAGCTTCAAACTTGCCACCATTCGATGCTTGAAATGCATCTGCTATCTCTGTATCTGTCAGTCTCTCTAAGTCAAATCTATTGCGAGAGTTCTTGGTGATTCGCTTGGTCTTAAACGTCAGCTTCATGTTTGTTAGCACTATGTCAGGGTAACTGCCGAAGAATTGCGTTAGGAAACGTTCCTGTTTTTACATTTGATGCTTGGTTTGAACCGTTGCGGCGAAAGTCAGAAATCGATCTGGTTGTGTACTTGCCCATTTTTAGCTGTTCTTGATGGTTTTTTTGGTTCTGGTGTGTTGGCCAGTAGGAGTTGGTGGCTTTTCCTATTCCAAATCTACATACCTACCAGTCTTGGTTGGCGCTTGGTCCAACCTTTAAGTTCTAGTCGCCTTGGGCAGTGAGGATGTGTTTTTTTCAGGACCGTAGCATATAATCTAATATTGGTGCGAATACCTTGATGATGGTTATGCTAACAGGTACCGCTGAAATATAAATGGAAATGATCAAGCTGGAGTGCATCTTACGACGCTATTGATAATCTCCTTCCTAACGATGAACGCGATCCTGTGGAATCCTCCACGTTTAACCATATCTTGTGCTCGTCGTCTGTTGATTGTATTCCACAGCCTAGCCACCATACCTTGGCTAGTCCGATGATGTCCCAGAGGTAGCGCTTCAGCATGTGCGTCAATTTGTGGACCTAACGACACTCATGGAGTGTTCTTAGGTTGTATGTTTCTATGGTTGTTCCGTTTGTCGCTTATTTGATCGGTCGACAAGCTTAAGTAGTTAACTTGTCACGTTGTGCGTTGTTATTCCGGGCATCAACCGATCCGGCTTGGTATTCTGTTGTTTTGTCCTTATCATTTCCTTTCAGTGGGCAATAGTCAATCTTTGCGATGCCCGTTACCTCATCAAGGACTTACAGCTGGTCGCACAAAAAGCGCCACTCACTCTCCCACACTTCGTTTCGCCCGCTAGCAGATGAGGTTACAAGAATGTTGTTAGGTCCGGAATCAGTGTCAGTGTTGAGTTGAAAGGCAAGTCTCCTTTAATATAAATTTAGCGGTAAAAGTATATATATATATATATATATATATATATATATATATATATATATATATATATATATATATATATATATATATATATATATATATATATATATTCACACATATGGCCAGTTACGGGGTCTCTGATTTAGAAATAGGTTATGGGGTTCCCACTTTAAATACATGTATCTCCATACCCTTTTTTATCCGATATAAACACGAATTAAGGTATATAGGGGTACCTACTATTATTATTGTATATAAATACGTCATTTATTTAACGTCTTATACAAGGAAATATATAGCGAACTTATTTGCGAGGTATATACAATTTCAATTTCAGACCTGATTGTGGTTTTCGATTTAAGACCTTATTGTGAGATTTGATTGCATTACCTCCCCTACACCCCCCTCATAGTAATTAAAGGAGCCTAGATTGCGGGGTTGTATATAGACCCCGTTTTTTATATTGACCTCGTAAGTACAGTCTGAAAACTACAGAGACCGCGTAACTGGCACTATGTATTGGTATATATATATATATATATATATATATATATATATATAAGAAACCCTGACGTTTTTGTCGGATATGATACAGTGAATTTCAGGTTTGTAATTATTCCGTCATTAATGACCAATTTTCCCAATTAACCTAAAACTATATCAGAATATGTTTGCTCTTTTAACATGGTGATTTCGCAACTGGATCGAAAATGAAAGTGTAAGTGCAAATTTGGAAAATTAAAAAAAGCAAGCACAGAAGACCCAACACATGTTAGTCCATCAATGTTAAATGAAATCAACAAGAATACATTTATAGCCCTGCAGACGTGTTCGCAGTACGCCGCATGCATCAGAATGGTGCTTATATCTTTGATCGTGATGGCACCGTGTTTGTTAGTTGTGGCCGAAACGACGGAGTTCCAGTGTACTCCTTTCAACTACGAGGAGAAATTGCTTGAGAAGATGGTGAGAATGGAATTAAACATGGAACAAGTTCTGAAGCGTATGAATGGGTTTGAAGAGATACTGCTCAGAGAGAACCGGATGATGCAAAGTTTGTGTGTGTGTATTTTATTGCTTCCAACTTTGTCAACAATTACATGTTTATGCATTTAGGTTTATAAATCATATAAATATAAGGAGCATGCTATTTTATAATTACACAATCAAATCGACATAAATAAAAGTACATGTTATTTCTCAGCAAGTAAAATAATTCGTTCACAAAGAAATTCAACAGCGATGTGGTACTTTTCACAAAATAATTAATAATAGGACGGCAAAGCAGCACTAAGAAGTAGTGTACGAAATATTGAAAAGTGCTTAATGTTATACCGCCTCTGCACTTGCTTCGTTGATTTTTCACACATTTAGAGCATACATGGTTTCAAAGAGTCAATATCTCTTAAAACTTGTGTATGTTTTTAATAGCAATAATTTTGGATTATGAGTCACAGCAACAGTTCAAAATTTTAAGTCTAGTTTGAATTTAACATTTTTTTTGCTGTTAACGTGTTTTTGCATTGCAATTATTTTCCGGTCTTTTCATCGATGTCCGTTGAATTTGAATGAATTTCCTTCCTTTCTGTTCTAATTGCGCTTTTTTATTCTAAATTTGGAAACCAATGAAACATTTATAGCGCAGGTGAAATGAGGTAGGACAATCAGTTTTTAAAATACATTATATTTTTATAACATTGACTATTTTACCGTACTTTTTAATGCGAATATAAATTGTAGTTGATTCAAAAAGTACACTTCATCCAATCCACGGAAATGTACGTAAACCAACTTAGCTTTCGTTTTTCTCGTCCAGCAGTTAAATGCGACCTGCACAAACACAGAAATTATTTTATAGTATATATGGACAATGAAACTTAAATGGAAGTTATATTTATGTATAATTATTAGATATTTGAAACAAACAAGTGTACTTTATTTAATTTAACTTGTCATGGATGTGTTGATTTTTACTTCAATAATTTGATTGCATTTTTTATTAGCATCACATTTTCATGATAACATTCGCACTGATCGGTTTCCGCTGTAGACCTTACCGTATAAGTGCATAGTGCATACCCATACCCCAAAAGTCCAAAAGTTATTATTTGATGACAACTATAGTTAATTTGGTTAGGTTAATGATCCAAATATGGAACAATTACCCTCTTTGGTAAACAGGACACAAACATGCGCTCAAACAATAAAGATATGGCCAAACGACGACTGCTTTCTACAATCTTGTGAGAATAATCCACATAATTATATCAAAACGATTAACTGTATCGAATATGATAGTTATATAACACAAAAAACGCAAAGTGAGCTACCAAGTGAAAACCATACAACTGGTTTTCAATGCGATATATTTTGGCATTTAATATTTGTGTAACTATATAATGTAGTGAAGGGGTATTGATATTCATGTAACTTACAGGGCGTGGTATGGCTAACTATAGAAAACAATTAAACTCCATAAACCCTAACAGGAGAGAATTTCTTGTTTTCATCCACTTATTTTATATCATAACACTATAAACATAAAATGACTAAAGCCGGGATTATCGCATTGCAACAATAAATGAACAGCATCGGATGTATAAAACGGTTTTATTCCTAGCTAAACCGCACACTTTTAACATAATTAATCATAACAAAACGCGTGTCTAAAACGATCACAATCAAATGTAAGTGTGCAGACTGAAAATGAAAAACTGAAAGCCAAAACGTGACGCGTGAATCCAATGCTACACAGATAATTTTAGTCTACAAGTGTTGTAAGTATTTGAAATCTGTTAACATGGTGTGTGGATGTTTGAAAGTTAATAGTATATAAAGAACTATGTCTCATCTTTCCAAGATAATTATATTTTTTTAAATTATCAAATTAGCGATTCATCATCAGAGAATTGTTTAATAAACTACGTTGAAGAAAGATAATTAATATGTTTCATTCAAACTAATTCCCTTCTGCTTACATCATTGATGACTTAAAATTGCAAAAGCTATGTACAGTGAATGTGTTGTCTTGAAAATGACTACTAGAGATCTTGGTAGTATTCTAGAAAAACTTATATGGACAACTTAAAATAACTGTTGAAAACACAAAATGGAATTTTAAGCTCGTTTATAGAAAGGTTGGTATGTAGATCATCTAGCTAAATCATTCATGCCATTTAACAACAAAACCGCCGTTGCGCAAAACAATCTCGAGAAAAACACGAAGTTTTATTTGTCCGAATTAACAAAGCGGATTTCAGACTACTTATACTGTATTTGATCATTCATGAGCTCAATCAACATGAAACATACATAAACATGAAAATGTGTTCTTAGGACATGCTGAGTTTTCAACTGCATCACAGAGTATCAAAGGGTAGGTCGCAGGTGCAATTTTTAAAATGCTTGTGATAACCCAATATATTTCATGGGGATTCCACAATAAACCTGAAACTTGCTTAGTTCCTTAAGGTGAGCGGTCAGGTATCAGACGGCTCACTCTTCCTAAGCTTATATATAAAAAGAGTCATCAAGTTAACTCGAACAGAAAGCATTCGTAGACTGTCAAACGTGTTCGAGGTGCGTGATTATAATAATGGCGTTAATATCAATGATGTTGATGGTACTAAATTTGGTGGTTGTGTCTAAAACGACGGAGCCCGAATTTTCTCCTTTCAACTACGAGGAACAATTGTTCGAAAAGATGGTGAGGAATGAATTCAAAATGGAGCAGGCGTTGAAGCGTATTGATGATTTTGAAGGGCTAATGCTCAGACAGAACCGCACAATTCTAGGTGAGCTCATTACATATTTGATAACGTGTTAAAGTTTAATATGTTTTCTCTTACTTCATGCATTCGAGTTTTGCATAAGTGACAAAATAATCGAACAAAAACACACGAGGAGCAACAACAAAACATAAAATAATAAAATGAACTCTTTATAAAAATAAAATTATTGAAATAAATATTTAAAGTCCGGATTTTTAAATCGATTAAATCTGGTCCAATTTATCCGATTATCCAACACATCCTTTCCGCACGAGATAGCACAACTTGTGCAACGTTGGTATTTCACGATGTATGAATGGCATGGTATCTTTTTCCGGTTTCCAGCGCATGTTGAGTACTTTCGTCACCTCATTCGCATCGAGCACACCTTCTCTTGTGGCGATGTCCCTTAGGGTTTTACTGTTGGATGTGTACGACCGCAGATTCATACTGGCACTATTCATCAAAGCTCGGGCGTTTTGGAAGTAGCTGACAAGTTCAGATTGTTGACTAAAGCTTGATAGGACATTGTCAACATACAAATCTTCTCTCAAAGTGTGTGATGTAGGAATGGTCTTGTTCTCGTCTAGATGTTTGAGAAGTGTCGCATTCAGTATGACGGGTGAGCACGTCGCGCCAAATAATACAGTTTTGCCGTGGGCCCCTTTCCGCGAATTACCGGGTACCTCGTCTTCGATAATGTCCCAGTGGTGGTCACTGCCTATCAGAAATGAAATGTGGAAATCAGCAGTGTGTTGGAGACGCGTGCTGATCGGGGTAGCTATGGATGGAACAATCAGCACATTGATCGGTATACGCTTCTTCCGGTCAGAGATCAGATTGATGGTACATGTAGCTGTCTCCAAGTGCAGAATCCGATCTTTCTTGTCGCCGAATGCTGCCAGTTGAATGGTCTCTGTTCCATTTCGCTTCACTTCAAGTTCACGCGAAAGCGCTTCAGTGATGAACGAATTCTATGCTCCTTCATCGAACAGCATGCATGCGTAGGTGTGTATCTGACAAGAGTACACAGAACTAATGGCTGTCTTCAAAAGAACGCCATGTTTATGTCACACAATACACAATTCTTAATAAAATGTCCCCAGAGTATCTACATGATTTACTGCATCTAAAAAATGTTAATTATAATTTAAGGCACTCTAATACTGTTGAGATACCCCTACCAAGGACAGAAAGATATGGTAAGAAATCTTTTAGGTATGCTGCTGCCAAACTATGGAATGACCTTCCGGAAAACTTCAGGATAGCATCCTCTTTTAACCATTTCCGATATCTAGTAAATACTTGGCATGAAGAAAACTGCTCTTGTTCCTCGTGCGATGTCACATAATTGTCTTTTCAATAGGCTTGGCAGCGATATACCCGGATTTCTGTCATTTCGTTATTTTGCCATGTTATGTTGCCAGCTTTCCTGTGTTATTTTGTTCTCTGTTGCTCTAGTTTATAGTTCATAGATAGCTTAGCAAAGTCTAGAACGATTAGTTGTATGCTCTTAATAGCTTTATAAGTATACAATGCTTTAAATGCTTTACATGTGCTTGATTATATCTGCTCAAATGTTCCAATTGGAAGACTGATGTTCTCTGGCAGTTGCATTGGCTCGTAATCAGTAGCTGACCTAGCCAAGAGCCGCTGCAGCATCCGCTTCATTTAACTGCTCTCGTCTCTCATTGTTTCCAACACAGTACAAATCTGTGTAACTGCATCTGAAGACAGAGTACAAAAAACTGTACCTAAAATTATGCTGACAATAATATATATCACAGCTGGGTCGGATATAATTATATCGGATGTGTGCTGATATAACGGCGGCGGGCCCGATTTGTCCCAACAGCTGTTGTACGGCTAGAGCTGATTATAGACGTCTTGCACCACTATGCCCGTCAACGTCAATTTGTTTCTTTTATAAGTAGAAGTATGTATTTTTATAGATTACTGAATGACTGTGTATTTTATATTTTTAAAGTTGGATCATCTGTTTACATCAATCATTTATGTAATTAACTATCAGGTATTTTATAAGCAGTAATTCCAAAACTGAAATTATTTTAAGTTTAAAGTTTCAAGCTTAAAAATTAGTTACTTTGTCCTATGAACTGTCTTTGGGAAGGCTCTTCAGCTGGACTTAAGGTAGCGCACCTCTAATGGGCACATATCCAAATATAATCTAATTAATTATTTTCTTAATCAGCATCATTTCACTGAACTACATGCAAATTTGTAGGTAGGCTTTCCATGCTTTTTAAAAAAATATACCGATTTTTTCAAAACCACCCCCACGCTCGGTTTTTGTCCAGTTTTTTTTCACCCCTGGGGTATATAAAAGTTCCATAATTCATTCAAATTTCCAAATATGGGCATGCAGTTGGTGTGTACAGATGCTGTAAAGGTGTTTAAAGTTTAAACAAGACGAAATAAGTATTATTTTACAGACATTTATTTTTTACAAATTTTTATCTATGGAAGAGCGCCATGAAATGTAAGTGATTTCAGCCAAGTAAAAATTGGGTCGGTTAAAAACAAAGTGTCATAAAATTCAAAATAGTATCATTTAAGTCATATTTTAAACTTAGTTTTTATAGAAACACTATATACAGCAAAAATACCAAGAAATAGACAGATTTACCGTTTACTTTTTGAAATAAAAATAAAAATGCAACATGCATGGTTCGTATTTTCAACAGTAAATCACCCAATTTCGCCATAACGTTGTTTTAATTTTAATAATTGAAGAATGTGCATAAAAATTGCAACATATTTAACAATAAATATAGCTTATATGCCATATTAAATCAAATTACGTTAGAAAATAAATAAAACGCGTCGCAAAAAAGTATACGTCGTCGGTAGGATTCGAACCTGCGCGGGAATATCCCAAAAGATTTCTAGGCTATCGCCTTAACCACTAGGCTACGGCACCTAATAGTAGGCTCTTCAACCTTCGAAGAAATCGCGGGAAATCATTAGAGGTGCGCTTCCTTAATGGGAGTGACCGGCCTCTGTCATGCACTGCTGGACATACCTTGTAAAGACGATGTTGGAAAGCGATGCGGTGGTGAATATTTTATTTTCTGAAATAAATTTGTACAATAAACATTACAAATTTAATTATTTCTTAATATACAGACTTTTTTAATATTCTGCAAATATGTGTTAAATAATCATTAACATTTTTCCACAGGCAAACAACCTTGGCTTGAGTGCATGAATCAAAGACCTATAAAAAACATTATATTATACGTCTTTGATGTAATACGTTTAAAGGCTCTATAAAGGTGACGATCCGTAATTATTTACCGATTTTTAAATATTTTTTCCATATTTTTTAATATTTTTTCCATATTTTATTTATAAAGGTTATCAAAAAACAATATTTATATGCTATTGGACATTACCATAAAACTATGAGCAATACAACTTGTTTTTAGCTCAAAATACAGTGTCTTGCAAGTCAATCGTGTTTACAAACAATCAGTTTATTTACATCGCTGTTTACTCGGGAAAGTGAAAGTGACTCGGGTCACCAAAAATATATCGTTGATTTTCAACGTTTTCCGGTATCACTCACAAAGTAGGTCTCATCTAAATGGTTAAAACGTCTGTAGTGATCTAATAAGTTACTTTCTACTGGTAAAAAGTTGTTTAAAATAGAATTAAAATTGAATGTTCTTTCGGCTATTTTAAGCATACGTCACCGCTTTGGGGCTACACATCACCCAAAAGCATGATTACTAATTTAGTGTTCCATTTTTTCAGGCATGCGCCTGTCTGCTATAAACAGTTTGTATTGAATTTCAGGCAGAATCAAGTTGAATTAAGCAGTTTAACTAAGAGATTGATCTATGGTGACAAACGCACGCACGTAACGACTTAGGTCGCAAAAATACATGTTAAAGGCAAAGCGAATAAGGAAATCTTATAATTTGCAACTCAAATTATTAAAGACACAAGCATTCATTGAAGTTACAGATAAATAAATAATGCATGATCAGCAATATATATCTGATTTCAAAAGAAATATATAATTACGTGTATAATATCACCATTTAACAAATTACCGTTTCGAGTGTTTTTGTTTTGAATGTTTTCGCGAGGCGGAATTAACATCTGCGCATGCGCATATTATTTAAATACCTTATTTTTCTCAACGATTATTTAAATTAAAATTATCTTTTGAAAATAACTTCATATTAAGCATAGTATATACATTATTTATAACAAAGCCATATCAAAAACAAAAATGTGCGCCCAATAGCTGATTTTGTCCTTTGCTGGGCGGCCCAAATGGGACCCATATGGGACCCATATGAGCTGCATATTATTTGCTTATGCATTGACTTTATATTTTGGGGTAAAATATTAGCGGTTTAGATCAAGTTTGTCATACATACGTTTTAAGAAATTAGTTTTTAATCAAATAAATACAAGTCTATATATTTTTCCAATAGCGCAGTTATATGGGACCTATATGGGACCCTTATCGGCATTCCCATATGGGTTATCCCATATTGGTCCCAAATGACTCCTATATAGGCTTACCCATATGGGATTGCCCAGAAACAGCCCATATGGGACCCATATGTGCATGTTTGCTGGGTTGTAAATGCCCATGTATGCATTCCTTGCCGGATTAAATCTCATCTAATCTAGTATTGATTATTTCAAGGGAAAACAAAATAATTATGTGTGTTTCCGAGTCTTTTTAAGCCAGTTTCAAGCCCATATAGGTCCCAAGTGACTTCCATATGGGCTAACCCATATGGGTTTGCCCAGAAACAGCCCGGTAGCTTATGTTGTCCTGTGTTGGGCGGCCAAAATGGGACCCGTATGGGACCTATATGGGCTGCATATTATTTGCTTATGCATTGATTTTCTATTTTTGGGTAAAATATTAGCAGTTTAGATCAAGTAAGTCCAGCATATGTTTTAAGAAATGAGTTTTTAATCAAATAAATACAAGTTTACATCTTTTTCCTGATAGCGCAATAATATGGGATCTACATGGGACCCTTAAGGGTGTTCCCATATTGACTAACCCATATAGGTCCCAAATAACTCCCATATGGGCTTACCCATATGGGTTTGCCCAGAAACAGCCCGGTAGCTGATTTTGTCCTTTGTTAGGCGGTCCAAATGGGACCCATATGGGACCTATATGGACTGCATATTATATGCTTATGCATTGATTTTCTATTTTTGGGTAGATATTAGCAGTTTAGATCAAGTTAGTTCAGCATACATTTTAAGAAATGAGTTTTTAATCCAATAAATACAAGTTTACATCTTTTTCGTGATAGCGAAATAACATGGGACCTATATGGGACCCTTATCGGCATTCCCACATGGGTAAGCCCATATAGGTCGCAAATGACTCCCATATGGGACCCATATGGGCTGCATATTATTTGCTTATGCATTGATTTTCTATTTTTGGGTAAAATATTAGCAGTTGAGATCAAGTTAGTCCTACATACGTTTAAAGAAATGAGTTTTTAATCAAACAAATACAAGTTTACATATTTTTCCTGATAGCGCAATAATATGGGACCTATATGGGACCCTTATGGGCATTCCCATATGGGTTATCCCATATTGGTCCCAAATGACTCCTATATGGGCTTACCCATATGGGATTGCCCAGAAACAGCCCATATGGGACCCATATGTGCATGTTTGCTGGGTTGTAAATGCCCATGTATGCATTCCTTGCCGGATATAATCTCATCTAATCAAGTATTTATTATTTCAAGGGAAAACATAAGAATTCTGTGTGTTTCCGAGCCTTTTTAAGCCAGTTTCAACATACAAACTGCCACTTTTCTGCAGACGCACGGTGCCTGAAAACCATGTTTTCACATAGGTAACTTACCAAGTACTAAACAGCAATGGATAAAATTAGGGGTCAAAGGGTTAGATTTTTTGTAATACTTCAATGTCCGTAGGTCCTTTCAAATTTCCACCAGAAATACTGACTGGAGCCAGCATTACACCTGTTTTCTAATTGCATTAATTCTACTTCCTGTATGCAGCCGTAGATACAAATACCAATGTTTTGGTAACTTATAAACATCCAAGAACATTCATTATTATTTAGATACTCAAAATGATGCTTACTTGAGCAATGTTCTCTTTATTTTGAAATTTCTCCGTGGCAAATTCGCATTGGTAGCCTAAGAGTGTAGTGTGCAGCCTAGACACGACCGACGCTATTAGGTAACCAAGACACGACCTACATTTTACGCTTGTCTCCGTCATTGTGTACACACCGGTCGTAATGACAATACCGTAGTGACGTCACCATCTGTGCATAGAATGTAGGCTCTGTAAGAAATGCAAAAACAACAACAAATGCAAGCCGTAAAAAGTGCTTATGTCTTATGTTGTTTTACAATTATTTTGGTTATTATTTGGATTAAAATATAAAAAATGAGGATTGTGAATAGGGCAGATATTCGTAGCTACAAGATTGGGCAAAAAACTCATGGAAATTCGGAGTCGACTAATTTTCGGACTGAACTCTTTCGGACGTACCGATGGACTTTCGAATTGAGCTCCAGGGTACCCTGTCTGCTCATTCCCCCCCCCCCTTGATCTTTCCTTTGACATTTCTTCCCCTAGTCTTTTCCCTCCTAATACCCTAGTCTTTTCTCCACCCAGTATATTTCATACTGGAGAGATTAATCTGCTTCTTTTAACACCTCTATAGATATACTTGATTAGTCACTGATTGAATTATCAATGTTAATTCAATCAGTGACCAATCAAGCGCATCAATAGAGAAAGGAGGTTTATCATTGCTTCATTTTCATTATTTGACGATGCAATAGATTTAGTCTGTAAATGTCATTTCAACTTTATAATGTTAAATTAATTTTAAACACAGATTCAAAAAATGCTTAATTTCAAGTAAATGCAAAGAAGGCTATACATTGAATCAATTTAAAACCGTCTTTGCATTTATTTAAAATTGAGTATTTTTAAGTTGTTTCTTTTTTATAATATTTAGATAAAATTGATACTACATAACCAGACTAAATTTAAAAAAAATCAGTCTTATTTGCATTTCTGAAAAAAAATCCACTTGAGTACTTTGATATATTTTTATGTTTGAACAATTAGACTAATTAGCCAATACTTAAAAATTAGTAACAATAAAGTAACTGAGAATTATATTTCAAATAAAGCCATACATTAATTTGAATTAATTATGTAGATTTATTTTAAACATATTCTAAGCTACTTTTAATATAATAATGCCAAAGTATTAATGTACAAAATGTAAAAAGTTACTAAATTATTCAAGTGATTTTTAAAAAAGTTAAACTGCTTAAGATTTAGATCACACAATAAATGATAGCAAATTGAAATAAATTGCTAAAATACGTGTGATTTAAATGTGTAGCAACCCAATTTTTGAATATTGATTATTAATTTTGAATTTAAAATAAATATTTCCAAATTGTAAAATTGAAATTTAAAAATGATCATGAAGCAATTAAAGTCAAATCAAAACTAACTTGTTTCAGGACACTGGGACATTGCAGGATATGCTAAATTCCATGGGTGGAATGTGTCATCCTTTGGAATATGTCATCATTGTTTATTTGAAAGAATGTGCCAATCAACATCTTAGCTCATTTTTAACTGATCATTAAACAGACAAACAACACAATTACTAATTAATTTATTTAATTTTATTTCAAATAATCAGTTTTTATTCATAATATTATTATGCATCAAAAACAATTTTTAGTTTTGTAAAACATTTAATGAAAATTTAAATATTTTTTTTTTTGTATTAAATATTAATTTAAATGAATAAGAAAACTATAAATGTGTTAAAATTGTTAAAATATCATTTCAGAAGTCATATCTGTGCCAATACATTTTTTGTAGTAAATACTCTTTTTTGTATTAAATAATAATTTAAATGACGAATAAAATATGAATGTTTAAAAATGTTATAATATCGTTTGAGAAGTTAGATCTGTGTCAAGACACTTTTTTTGTATTAAATAACATTTTTTGTATTAAATAATAATTTAAATGAAGTAAACAATATGAATATTTTAAAATTGTTATAATATAATTTTAGAAGTTAGATCTATACCAAGACATTTTTACAGTATTAAAAAGCATATAATATTATAAAAAAGTAACTGATCTGTTGAAAATATACAAATTTATACAATAGGAATAAGTTAAAGTCAATTGTTAATCAAATATTAATGCAAATTGTCTTTGGCTTAAACTGGATAAAGTATTGAAACTCCATCGTGAATTTAAAAAACATGTTCGCACTATTTACAAATAAATACAAGTAATTAGCAACAATAATACTTTAAAACTTGAATATATAATCATTTACATTTACTATACAAATTATTTACAACACAACACAACTTTTTTACTGCACTGATTTTCATTTTTAATGCATACATTCACATTTTTACTGCACTGATTCACAATCACATCACATATATCACTGGTACTCAGCGGCACCATACACCCTACTTCTGATCTTCAGCAGTTCAGACGACTTGATCAAAGGCAGCTCAAACTTTGTACCTTTTTTATATTATTTAATTATCAACCAACAATGTTACAGATCAATCATAAATGTGATGATTTAATTAAATTGTGTCTTTAATCACTGGACATCAAACATTTCAATCAGTCTGAAGTACTTATAAACAGATTAAGGAAGTGTGAAAAACAATACCTTTTGATCATTTCATAAATATTCAAGAATGATTTACAATCAATATTTATTTAAGTAGATTAAATCATTTAAAATTTGAGTCGTTAACTTATAAACTAAAACAGAAACTTAAAGTAATATGTCGCTCTATTACTATTTTCTTCATAGACTTATAGACTAAGCTAACAACAAAATTTAATTAAAAATATCACTACTCACTGATTACGCAATAACAACACCGACATTGGTATAAAAACTAAATTGCTCCTTCATTAACCATTCTTCATTCACATACTACATTTTCTCCTACCTAAATATACAGATAATAAAAAAATGTTGGGAGGAGACAAGTCAAGGTTTGGAGGGAGAAAAGACCGGGCAGAAACGTCCAGGGGGAGAAAAGACCGGAAATCAAAAAATCGAGCTCGAGATATTTGTTTTAGGAATTGTCGAGTTTTCGTCACACTTAAATGTATGTATAAATAGCGTTGTGTGTTTTTACATTAGTAATATAAAACACGCAACTATTTTTATGTGAGCAATCTTCTTGTTTAAATGTCGATTTTAGGCCGTGAAATATACAAGTCAGGCTTCTAATGTGCTAAATACTTCCAACTGTTAATCTTATTTAACAAAGAAAGCCTAATTACAATGTATTGGTTTAAATCAGGCCTGAACATGCTTTAGTCAAAGTTTGTTCATTACAGGGAGGTTTACTGTACAATGTTCTATATGTTATTAAAAACAGGCAATAAGGCCGTAAAAATGCTAGTCAAGCTTATTATGGGTCGATTGGTCATTGTCGGCTCGGGTCCTACTTATATGTACCTCGGGTACTCTTAAGTATACTTAAATGTACTGAGCCTTATTATGCACTACATGTTTCCTACTTTTAATCTTTGTCAACACATTTTACTTTGATTTAACGAAATAGGCAAACCAGACATGAAAAGGATAAATACTGTGTGTGTTTTCTGCACTTTTTCCTTGGTTCAAAAGTTATTAATTTTCTTATTAAAATCTGGCTTTTTGCTGTTAAATATGCAAGTCAAAATTATTTTGTGCCAAATGTTTCTTACTGTGCATCTTATTAAAAAATATATAGTTTACTTATGAAGTTATTGTTCATAAGCAGTCACTAAAATGCAGAAAACAATATTTTTTTGCACACATAAGAAAATAGTGATGATTTGTTTTTCAAATGTAGATTTATACACTGTAGGTGTAAAATTTGCAAGTCATTATACGTATGTACTTAACTTTCTTACTGTTCATCTTATTAAACAAATATAATTTACTTACATAAACAGACATAAAATGCTAAAAGCAATGTTTCTTGCATATTTTGACATAGAAAACAGTGATTTTCTTGCCAAAAAGTGTTTTTTGACCATAAGTATGCCAGTCAACATTTTGTATGTGCAATGTGCTAAACTTTTCAATTGTTCATCATGTATAAAAGTATAGCTTTCTTATAATGCTACTAATTACAAACAGATATGCAAATGCTAAAAGGAATGTTTCTTGCCTTCTTTGGGTTAGTTTTTTTGCGTGTTAAAATGTGGATTTTTTGCCGTAAAATATTAAAGCCACTTTTCACATGTGCTTAGTTCTCAAACTGGTCATCTTATGCAACAAATAAAGCTTACTTTTAGCGGGCTTAGCTCAAAACGGTTGTAACTGACATTTTTTACAAAAATGACTTTATTGCATATTTTTTACTAAAATGTCAATATAAATTTATAATAAAAAAATATTAAGGCTAAATTCGCCTTAAAACCAAAAAAACATCATTTGGCGAAAGGTCGTTTCTGAAAATTATTTTTTTCATTGCAAAACGGTCGTATCAGCAGTTGCAACCGTTTTGCACTCAAAATGAATATAGACATTATAGTGTAATGGTACCATGTGAAGCATGTCAGACTGTGACCATGGTACCAGTACCTAGCAAGTCGAACTGTGACAATGAAACCAGTACATAGCATGTCAGACTGAGACAATGGTGCAAGTGTGTAGCATGTCAGACTGTTACAATGGTACCAGTACATAGCATATCAGACTGTGACCAGGTCCAGTATGCAGCATATGAGACGGTGACAATGGTACCAGTGCGTAGCATGTCAGACTGTTACAATGGTACCAGTACGTAGCATATCAGATTGTGACAATTGAACCAGTACGACATGAGTACGTAGCATGTTAGAGTGAGACAATGGTACCAGTATGTATTATGTCAGACTGTGACAATGGTACCAGTACATAGAATGTTCGGACTGTGACAATGGTACAAGTGTGTAGCATGTGAGACTGTGACAATGGTATCAGATTGTAGCATTTCAGACTGCGACAATGGTACCATAATGTTACAAGTCAGTATGTGACAATGGTACCAGTATGTAGATGTTAGACTGTGACAATTGTACCAGTACATAGCATATGAGACTGTGACAATGGTACCAGAATGTAGCATGTCTGACTGTGACAATGGTACCAGTACGTAGCATGTGAGACTGTTACAATGGTACCAGAATGTAGCATGTCAGACTGTGACAATGGTATCAGTACGTAGCATGTCAGACTGTGACAATGGTACCAGTACGTAGCATGTCAGACTGTGACAATGGTACCAGTACGTAGCATGTCAAGCTGTGTCAATGGTGCCAGAACGTAGCATGTGAGACTGTGACAATGGTACCAGTACGTAGCATGTGAGACTGTGACAATGGTACCAGTGCGTAGCATGTCAGACTGTGACCATTGTACACGTGTGTACCATGTCAGACTGTTACAATGGTACCAGTGCGTAGGATATTTAAAAATTGAAAGCATTTTTCTGCATTTCATCGGTGTATGAACTGTCGGGAAAATTACGCCTAATTTGCATAAACGCCGACGGCGTTTATGCATAAATCAGTTGTATTTTTCCCGACAGTTCATACAAAGATGAAATGTAGAAAAATGCTATTCTCTTATAATTACAACTCAAAATGATCTTAAAGCTGAAATTCTATCGTGGTAAGGGTTATAAAAGTCCTTTAAATCTAGCATATGAATCTATTTTTAGTTTCGGTTTCATCTCCGTATATCGGTATAGCGTTGAAGTTCGCGCAAAAAATATAACGTCATTTCGCTATTGACCAATAAAAAAAACCAATTAAGTTTCGCGCAAAACATAACGTCATTTTGGCAACTTGTTTATGACCAGAAAGTAGCGCCATGAATATTCATGTTTAAATTTGCATACAAAGTGGGTTCATCGGAAAATGAAAAACCGGTCACGTGCACAAATTATTCAATCATAATGCAGCATCCATATGAATGTAACAAAACTTGTAATAATCAGATTGTGACAACTGAACCAGTACGTAGCATGTTACACTCTGACAATGGTACCAGTATGTATCATGTCAGACTGTGACAATGGTACCAGAATGTAGCATGTTAAGACTGTGGCAATGATACAAGTGTGTAGCATGTGAGACTGTGACAATGGCATCATAATGTATCATTTCAGACTATGACAATAGTACCAGAATGTAGCATGTCAGACTGTGACAATGGTACCAGTATGTAGCATGTTAGACTGTGACAATTGTACCAGTACATAGCGTATGAGACTGTGACAATGGTACCAGAATGTAGCATGTTAGACTGTGCCAATGGTACCAGTGCGTAGCATGTTAGACTGTGACAATGGTACCAGTACATAGCATGTGAGACTGTGACAATGGTACCAGTTCGTCGCAGGTCAGACAATGACAATGGTACCAGTACGTCGCAAGTCAGACGGTAACAATGGTACCAGTACGTAGTATGTAAGACTGTGACAATTGTACCAGTATGTAGCATGTGAGACTGTGACAATGGTACTAGTACGTAGCATGTCAGATTGCGACAATGGTACCAGAACGTAGCGTGTCATACTTTGACAATGGTACCAGTACGTAGCATGTGAAACTGAGAAAATGGTAGTAGTATGTATCATGTTAGACTGTGACAATGGTACCAGTGTGTAGCAGGTCAGGCTGTGACCATGGTGCCAGTACCTAGCAAGTTAGACTTTCGCAATGGAACCAGTACATAGCATGTAAGACTGAGGCAATGGTTTGTAGCAGGTCAGACTGTGTACATTGTACCAGTACCTAGCAAGTCAGACATTGACAATGGTACCTGTGCGTAGCATGTCACACTGAGACAATTGTAATAATGATGCGTAAAAGGTAGGATGAATGTTAATAAGATTTTGTACCGGTACTTTTTCTGTCTTTTCATATTTGTATATCACAATCATATTTGTTTAATTTTTTGCCCCTCTTAGAAGAAGAAGTGGTATATTGTTTTTCTGGTTGTCTGTCGGTAGGCTGTCGGTAGACCAGTCTGAATGTCGGTAGACCAGTTTGTTTCCGATCAATAACTCGTCAACGAAATGACCGCTTGGCTTGATCCTTCAACTGTGCATTGGCCTTGGGCAGTATATGACCCCTATTGAAAATGGGGTCACTAGGTCAAAGGTCAAGCACACTATCGCACTTAAGTGTGAAAATCGTTTCAGATCAATAACTTGTCAACTGATTCACCGATTGGCTTGATACTTTTCATGTGCATTTGCCTTGGACAGTAGATGACCCTATTGAAATTGGAGTCACTTGGTCAATGGTCATGGTTACTGGCAAAATAAGTGAAAAAAGCGTTTCTGATCAATAACTCGTCATGGAATCGACCAATTGGCTTGATACTTCCCATTCATATTGGCCTTGGACAGTAGATGATCCCTATCAAAATGTGTGTCACTAGGTCAAAGTTTAAGGTCACAATAAGTGTGAAAATTGTTTCCAATCAATAACTAATCAATAAATGGACCGATAAGCTTTATACTTTACATGCGCATTGGCCTTGGACAGTAGATGAACCCTATCAAAATTGGGGTCACTAGTTCACAGAAAATCATTACGGCTGCGCTACCTTAAATTAAAATAAGCAGATAAGATAAACTTGTTTTTACTTTAACTCTGTTGTATTATTATGCCCATCTTTGAATAAGAAGGGGTATGTTGTTTTGCTGGCTGTCTGTCGGTAGATGTCGGTAGACCAGTCTGAATTTCGGTAGACCACTTCGTTTCCAATCAAAAAATGGTCAACGAATTGACCGATTGGCTTGATACTTCACATGTGTATTTGCCTTGGACATTAGATGACCCCTATTGAATTTGGGGTCACAAGGTCAAGGTCACTTTCACATTTAGTGTGAAAATCGTTCCTGATAAATAACTCGTCAACAAATTGACCGATTGGCTTGATACTTCACATGTGCATTGGCCTTGGATAGTAGATGACCCGTATTGAAATTGGGGTCACTAGGTCAAAGGTCACTATCACACTAATTGTGAAAATAGTTTCCGATCAATACCTCGTCAACCGATTTGCTTGATACTTTACATATGCATTGGCCTTGGAGATAAGATGACTCCTATTGAAATTGAGGTCACTAGGTCAAAGTGAAAATCGTTTCCTATCAATAACTCGTCAACAAATTGACCGATTGGCTTGATACTTCACATGTGCATTGGCCTTGGAAGTAAATGACCCCTATTAAAATTGGGGTCGCCAGGTCAACGGTCAAGGTCACTATCACACTTAGTGTGAAAATCGTTTCAGATCAATAACTCGTCAACTAATTTGTGCTTGATACTTTACATGTCCATTGTCCTTGGACAGTAGATAACGCTTATTGAAATTGCGGTCACTAGGTCAAAGGTCAAGGTCACTATCACAAACTTTGATTTCATATCAATCACTTGTCAACGAATTGACCGATTGGCTTGATACTTCTCATGTGCATTGGCCTTGGACAGTAGATGACCCCTATTTAAATTGGGGTCACTTGGTCAATGGTCATGGTCACTGGCAGAATAAGTGAAAAAAGCGTTTCTGATCAGTAACTCGTCATGGAATCGACCAATTGGCTTGATACTCTTCCTGCTCATTGGATTTGGACAGTAGATGACCCCTATCAAAATTGGGGACACTAGGTCAAAGTGAAAATCGTTTCCTATCAATGACTCGTCAACGAATTGACCGATTGGCTTGAAACTTTACATGTGCATTGGCTTTGGGCAGTGAATGACCCCTATGGAAATTGGGGTCACCAGGTCAAAGGTCAATATCACACTTAGTGTGAAAATCGTTTCAGATCAATAACTCGTCAACTAATCTGTGCTTGATACTTCACACGTCCATTGACCATGGACAGTAGATAACGCCTATTGAAATTGAGGTCACTAGGTCAAAGTTCAAGGTCACTATCACAAAATTTGATTTCCGACCAATTTCTTGTCAACGAATTGACCGATTGGCTTGATACTTGACATGTGCATTGGCCTTAAAGAGTAGATGACCCGTATTGAAATTGGGATCACTAGGTCTAAGGTCAAAGTCACTAGCACACTAAGTGTAAAAATGGTTTCCGATCAATAACTCGTCAACAAATCGCCCAATTTGCTTGATACTTCACATTTGTATTGGCATTGGACAGTAGATTACCCCGATTGAAATTGGTGTCACAAGGTCAAAGGTAAATGTCACTTGTACACATTAAGAGTACAATCGTTTCCGATCAATAACTCTTCAACTGATTCACCGATTGGATTGATACTTCCTATGTTTATTAGCCTTGGACAGTAGATGACACATATTGAAATTGGGTTCACTAGGTCATAGGTCAAGGTCACTGTTACACACTAAGTGTGAAATCGATTCCCATCAATAACTCGTCAACTGATTCATTGATTGGCTTGATGCTTCACAAGTGCATTAGCCTTGGACAGTAGATGACCTCTATTTAAATTGGGGTCACTAGGTCAGAGGTTAAGGTCACTGTTGCACACTAAGTGTCAAATCTTTTCCGATCAATAACTTGTCAACTGATTCACCGATTGGCTTGATACTTCTCATGTTCATTGGCCTTGGACAGTAGATGACCCCTATTGAAATTGGGGTCACTTGGTCAATGATCATGGTCACTGGCAGAATAAGTGAAAAAAGCGTTTCTGATCAATATCTCGTCATGGAATCGACCAATTGGCTTGATTCTTCTCATGCTCATTGGCCTTGGACAGTAGATGACCCCTATCAAAATTGGTGTCACAAGGTCAAAGGTCAAGGGTACAATAAGTGTGAAAATTGTTTCCGACAAATAACTAATCAATGAATGGACCGATTAGCTTTATACTTCACGTGCACATTGTCCTTGGACAGTAAATGACCCCTATTGAAATCGGGGTCACTAGTTCAAAGCCCTGTTAAGAGTAGCATATGTCTGCGACCGCAGAACACTTGTAAAATTTTACAATACAGATATTACATGATATAAGAAAGATGTAAAGATATGACAATAACTGTTATCTGTTTATGTATTGGTCTTCTACTTTATAGTTGTTTATATGTCCCCAGTCACTGTTTTATGATCATTTGCTGTTTCTAGTATTACTGCATAACTTAGTGATTTTTTTGTTAAAGTGGGAATTTAAAGGTAAGGCCGTAAAAAATGCAAGTCCATATTCATATGTGCTTAATTTTCTAACTGGTTATCTTATACAGCAAATATAGCTAACTTATGTAATTGTGGCCAGATAGTCCCTTTTCTGTTATAAGCAATGTATCTCGCAGACTTTTGGTCAGAAAATAATATATTTTTTGTAAAAATGAGCATTTTTTTCTGTAAAATATGCAAGTCAGAGATCTTATGTGTTTTTTTTTCAGACTAGTCATCTTAATTCAACAAAAATAGCTTGCTTATTAAGTTTTTTTTTTTGAACAGGCAAGCAAAGTCTAAAATCAACATTTCTTGCATACTTTGAGGTAAAAAGCAGTAATATCCTCATTATAATGTAAAATATAGGCCTTAAAATATGGAAGACTAAATTAGTATGTGCTTGATTTTCCAACTGTTAATCTTTTGTAACAAATATAGCTTACTTTTAAGGTTATTATTTACAAACAGGTATGCTAAAGAGTTTTTATGTCCCCCAGTCTATACTGGGGGACATACTGTTTTTGCCCTGTCTGTTTGTTGGTTTGTTTGCGTCAAACTTTAATATTGCCAATACATTTTGCAATATAGAAGATAGCAACTTGATGTTTGGCATACATGTGTATCTCATGGAGCTGCACATTTTGAGTGGTGAAAGGTCATCCTTCAATGTCAAATATATGGGGGGAGACATAGTGTTTCAAAAACACATCTTGTTTTGGCTTACTTTTGGTTAGAAAATATCAAGTTATTTTTTTGTACAAATGTGGATTTATGACCATAAAATATGCAATTTACTAGTCATATGTGCTAGATTTAATTACTGTTCAGATTTTCACCAATTATAATAAAATTATGTTGTCATTATTTACATGTATGTGCTATTACTTTAACTGTTCATCTTGTTCAACAAATATAGTTTTCTAATAATATTATCGTATCCAAACAGGCATTCAAATTCTAAAATCAATGTTCCTTGCATACTTTACTTTAGGTTAGAAAATTAGTTATTTTTTGTTAAAATGTGGATTCAAGGCGGTAAAATATGCAAGAGAAGATTCTTATGAATATGTGCTTAATATACCAACTGTTCGTCTTGTTCAGCAAATATATCTCAATTATGAGTTTATTGTTTACAAACAGGCATGCAAATACTAAAAGCAATCATATTATTAACATATTTTGATTAGAAAATACGAAGTTATTTTCTTGTTCAAATATGGATTTACGGCCCTTAAATATGCAAGTTGACATTCTAATTTGCTAAATTTTCCAACTGTTCATCTTGTTGAACAAATAAAGCTTACTCATTATGTTATTGTTTACAAACAGGTATGCGAAAGACTAAAAGACTAAAAGCAAAATGTCCTGCATACTTTGGGTAAAAAAATAACCCAGTTGTTGCTATGATTCTTGTCTGAAGAATTTCTCTGGAAAACGGTCAGGTTAGGTGTTAGATTCTACGACCTTGAATTGTTTATATATAGTACTTTATACCCCAAATAAGTGATACCTTTAATGCCAGGATATGATGAATTAAATGCTTGTTGTTTTGTATTGTCTGGAGTGGAAAAGAAGGAGGAAGTCGAACTGTCTTTGTTTCGTTATCAAAGTCTATTTTGTCTAGTTCCAGATCCCAGTGCGCAGACTCTACTGTCCCCCTTTAAGAACACCCAGACCAGAACTTCCAAGCTGAATCCGGATGACCCGTACATCAACCCTTCAACCGCGGTAATAATGAAACAATCCCTATCGACCCACATGCTGCCCGTGACAACAAGTTTTCCCATTTTTAATGCTGTTTACATCAACTGGGTTGTAGTTGCAGGAGCACAGAATATGCATTATTTACTATATGTTATAAGACGGATACTGACTTAGTATGGGAGCATTATTAGAGAATATATCCAATTATTGCATCCAAGGCTAAGCCGAAGGGTTGGGATGTTGGTGGAGCATAAGGGTGAGGTATGTGGGGGAAGCATGAGGTCGGGGAATGTGGGTAGAGATTGAGGGTTGTTTATGTGAAAGGGTTATGTGGGTGGAACATGAGAGTGGATAAGGATGAGGTGTGTCGGTGGAGCATGAGGGTGGGGTTTGTGGTTGGAGCATGAGGGTGGGTTATGTGGATTGACCATAAGGGTGGAGCATGTGGGTAGATTATGAGGTTGGGGTTTATTGGTTGACCATAAGGGTTAGTTATATGGATGGACCATGATAGTGAGTAATGTGAGTGGATCATGAGGGTTGGTTATGTGGGTGGAGTATGATGTTAGTGTATGTGGGTGGTAATGAGGGTAAGTTATGTGGATTGACCATAAGGGTGAGGCATGTGGGTGGAGTATGAGGTTGGGGTTTATGGTTTGACCATTAGGGATAGTTATTTGGATGGACCATGATAGTGGGGTATCTGCGTGGGACATGAGGGTTGGTTACTTGGGTAGAGTATGAGAGTAGTGTATGTGGGTGGAGCATGAGGATGAGTTGTGTGGGAGGAGTATGAGGGTAGTGTATACAGGTAAGGTATATGGGTGGAGCATGAAGGGTCTTATAAGAATGTATTACCTGCACTTGCTGAGCAGAAACGATACTATAACACAATTTTGAAAGACTGATTATATCATGATGTTCATAAAGATATTCAGTCATTAAGCACGCATGCCATTTGGAATAGAGAAAATCTGTTAGTTTTTCCTGTTGGTTGTGGGGCAACAATTATTTTTATGATATTTTCAGGCTCTATCCAAATCTGATTCTGCTTTATTGGTCAGTTGAAATGACCAGTACATTTCCCACTGTTGGTAATGACGTTTACATCTATGGTAGATATTGTCATTATCATCAATTTCACATGCTTAACGTATGTACATGAAATGTTTCTTTCTTGCTGCGAAACAATGATCAGAAATAATGTGTGTCTCAGATCAGAACTATTCTTTGTTTCAGGGAATTATCTGCATTGAGCTTTGTGGTTCAGAATTTGTTATAGCCTGAGCCTTTTATTCAAAGTAGTGCCATGATGTGGTCAAATCTAATGGCTGTTAAATCTCTTCACTAAATCGAATATCATTATATTAAGATAATAAGATGAAGTTGAATCCGTCAAAAAGTGTGAATGGCTTAAATTTTGAACATGCACTTTACTATTGTGTATATTATTTCAATGTACTTTTTGTTGATTCTGCTATTTTGTTATTGTGTTTATGACCATAGTTGAGATCTTGCTCAATTTCTCTAAAGCATACACTTAACTACAGTATTCAAGCCGGTTTTCTTCGTTTACATTCCAAAAAAATGCTGGATTTCTTCTAGAGTTGTGCGAGTATAGTTTTAACTGAAGTCCATGTTTATCAGAGTTGATACACGTACTGATCTGCCACCCTGTGTGCATAACCTTCAAACTCTTTTGTCGATTGTTCCATCCACTCAAGGACTTCCATTCTCTCTGTATCTGTTTTACCTTTCCGTATTTCTCTTTAACTCTTTATTTAACGATATCATTGTTTGATGGGATATTGTCCAGTTTTTCTTTGAATAACGTATTTACTCAAGGTTTTTGGGAACCTAAATTCATTATTTGTATGACAAATAATAATATATGTTGTCATTCATATGTTTGCATAGTCATGTACTATCCAAGACACACTATCCACCAGTGTTATCAACGGGAGCATATCAGATCCTATATGTATACATATGAACATAATTTTTGTTTCACTTTGATAGCAAGCGTATTTGTATATATCGGAACATTAATAATAAAGTTAATGTAGTTTGAGTATCATTGAGGCTATTTGTCTAGATTTTGCGAGAATGAGAGTATCATTAAGCAGATGTGGCAGTATCTCAGTAACACATCTGCTAACATAATGAATGCAATTAATTGTCAATTTAAATGTAGTTAACTGTTGAGCAGATGTGGCAGAATCTCAGTAACAAATCTTTGATCATTACGAATGCAATTAAAAGGTAATTTAAATGTAATTAACTTTTGAGCACATACCGTTATGGCACTATCCTTGGCGGCCATGTTTTTCCACCAACTGGAACCATTTTCAAACTCATCCAAGATATCACTGGGACAAATCATCTGACCAAGTTGCATGATGATCGGGCAATAAATGTGGCCTCTAGAGTGTTAACAAGGTTTTACAAAAGCATGATATATAGCCATATTAGGAAAAATGTCCCGCCCCCTGGATGCCATGTTTTTTAAGCAACCGAAACCATTTTCAAACACATCCAAGATATTATTAGGGCAAATCTTCTGACCAAGTTTCATGAAGATTGGAAAATAAATGTGGCCTCTAGAGTGTTAACAAGGTTTTACTATAGCCATATTAGAAAAAATGCCCCGCCCCCTGGCGGCCATGTTTTCAACCAACCGGCATCATTTTTTAACTTGTCCAAGATATTATTAGGATGAATCTTTTGACCAAGTTTCATGAAGATTGGACAATAAATGTGGTCTCTAGAGTGTTAACAAGATTTTACTATAGCCATATATTAAGGAAAAATGCCCCGCCCCTTGGCAGCCATGTTTTTCAAGCAAACGTAATAATTTTCAATATCCTTCAAGATATCATTGAGACCAATCTTTTGACCAAATTTCATGAAGATTGGACTATAAATGTGGCCTCTAGAGTGTTCACAAGGTTTTACTATAGCCATATATATATGTAGCCATATAAGGACAAATGCCCTGCCCCTTGGCAGCCATGTTTTTCAAGCAAACGTAACCATTTTCGAACTCATCCAAGATATCATACAGACCAATCTTTTCACCAAATTTCATTCAGATTGGACAATAAATGTGACCTCTAGAGTGTTAACAAAGTTTTACTATAGCCATTTCAGGAAAACTGCCCCGCACCCTGGCGGCCATGTTTTTTCACCAATCTGGACCAATTTCGAACTCGTCCGAGATATCAATGTAACCAATGTTTTGACCAAGTTTCATGATGATTGGGCAAAAATTGTTACTTCTATAGTGTTCAAAAGGTTTCTCTATAGCCATAAAAGGAATACTTTCCCGCCCCCTGGCGGCCATGTTTTTCAACGGACCGGAACCATTTTTTAACTCAACCAACTTATCATTTAGACAACTTTTGACAAAGTTACACAAAGGTTGGACATCAAATGTGACTTTTACAGTGTTCACAAGGTTTTTCTTTTTTTTGACCTAGTGACCTAGTTTTTGACCCAGCATGACCCAGTTGAGGTATCAATGGGACAAATGTTCTGACCAAATTTCATGAAGATAAGACAATAAATGTGGCCTCTAGAGTGTTCACAAGGCAAAATGTTGACGACGGACGACGAACGACGGACAAAATGCGATCACAAAAGCTCACCATGGCATTAAAATTAAGTAAAGAAATACAATATTTAGTTCACAAAAATCCAAACTTAGCATAACATAATTCTTGTATTTTTATTTTTTAGAATGAAAATATTAAATACAGTGTCATTGTCTGAATATGTAACATTAATGTTTACTCCTTAACCTAACCAGCGTGCTCAGGTGAGCTAAAAATGCAATCCTTTTCCAAGTACATTCAGCGGATTCAAGTTTGCAACTCCGCCATTTTACAAAACGCCATGCGTTAAAGAAAGATGCAATGGGCAAAGGAACAATGTTCCTCGGATGTATTAGAACGTGTGTTCTCTTTTAATATGATTAGAGTGTTCTGTAAACAAATATATTGGACGGCTGGACTATCTACAAGTAATCAAATTCTCCCCCAAGTCCTTGCATGTGCACTTTCTGATCTGCCTGTATAACTTCATGCAAAAACACCCATTTTGTAGTGACAAAGTAGAGCCACATTTTATGATTATACTGAAACATAAAAGCATGCCAACTGGCCACGTAGAATCGAGTTGTATCTTAGCATGTTTCAAACATTATTGTTGTTGGATATTCAACCGAGAGAGTAGTAGATTGAAGTGTTCATCTTTTTGGAAAAGTAAGTGTTAAATAAAGTTTTTAAATGGATTTGACATGTGATAACTTCATGTTATTTAATGTAAAATAACAACTGAGTCAACTGTGCAGTCTGTTACAATAGAAACATATGTAACAAAGATGTATTTGTCTGATTGTGATATTCCAGGAATAGTAAAATGTAATTAAGATCATTAAGTCTGACAAACAACATATGTCGATATATTTGAAAGCCATATCATTAGATATATAAATTTTTGTTAATTATCAGCCGAGAGACATCTGCAATCTCTATTCAAAATTAGAAATATTGGAAATGTTGTGAGTGTTCAATTGGTTTTCCAATTTGATAGAATTGAATAGGAAGTGTTCAAAACCAACTTTATTGTGTTTGGTAAATGATACAAATTGGTTTTTATGCCCCCGGATCAAATGACCGGGGGTATATTGTTTTTGACCTGTCTGTCATTGTGTGTGTCTGTCCCAAAACTTAAACCTTGGTCATAACTTTTGCAATATTGAAGATAGCAACTTGATATTTGGCATGCATGTGTATCTCATGGAGCTGCACATTTTGAGTGGTGAAAGGTCAAGGTCTTCCTTCAATGTCAAAGGTCAAATATATGGCTTCAAAGCGCAGTAGGGGGCATTGTGTTTCACAAACACAGCTCTTGTTTGAAGTTATTTTATCTGTGTGAAGATATTATCGGGTCAAAGGAATTTCTTGCAGACAGCACAAAATAGAATTGTATGAATTGCACCATGGCATTACAATTAAGTAAAGAAATACAATATTTAGTTCACAAAAATCCAAACTAAGCATAACATAATTCTTGTATTTTTATTTTTTAGAATGAAAATATTAAATACAGCGTCATTGTCTGAATATGTAACATTAATGTTTACTCCTTAACCTTTTGAGAGCATTTAAGAGTTTAATACTCTCCTTTCACTTTTTTGATTATTTTCCAACATTCTCTCGAACGAGTAAACAAGTATAGGGTTCAATAGCAATTTACGAAACGTTCTACGCCAAATACTTCAACTGAAATTATTTTAAAATTTACCTCAGGGTACAAACTACTTAAACAGGCAATTTTTTGTTCAAGCGATATGATATTTTAATTGCAAGCATTGTTTAGCTCGACCATTATATATGAAATATATATCGTGGAGCTATCCTACTCACCCCGGTGTAGGCATTAGCGTGCAAATGTTAAAGTTTGCGTACTACCCCAAATATTTTCAATGTCCCTTGACATATTGCTTTCATATTGTGCAAACTTCTTTACCAACATGACCCCAATCTATAAACAAGAGCAGACCACTGTATCAAGCATTTTGACATAATTATTGCCCCTTTTATACATAGAATATGCATATTATTGATAAATCTTTGTTAAAGTTTGCGTACTACCCAAAATATTTCCTATGTCCCTTGACATATTGCTTTCATATTTTGCATACTTGTTTACCAACATGACCCCAACCTATAAACAAGAGCAGACAACTATATCAAGCATTTTGATAGAATTATTGCCCCTTTTATACTTAGATAGATAATTGAACATTTTGCTTAAATTGCCATAACATCTTTATTTATGATCAAATTTTATTAATACTTTGACAAAACAACACTTACCTGAATAGCACAATGGATTCCACCCAAACAATACCCCACGCCGCATCCAAGATTCCCTGCCCCCCCCCCCCCCTCCCCCCACCTCCCACCAAAAAAAAAAAATGTTTGTTTTTCCTTTTTTCTATTTTTGAAAGATCATCTAATAAATGACCACACCCCACATTATACCCCCCTCTCAACCCCCCCCCCAAATTTTTTTTTTCCTTTTCTTATTTTTGAAACATCATCTAATAAATGACCACATCCCACATTATACCCCCCTCTCACCCCCCCCCCCATCCCCTACCATCCCACCCCAATTTTTTTTTTTTTTTCCTTTTTTATTTTTGAAAGATCGTCTAATAAATTATTGAATATGAACAATTTCCCCATGATGGCTTACGTTATACTGTCAAGCACTTGTTTAGTCGAGCCCGCTGTCCTCTGACAGCTATTGTTAAGTTTTACAGTATATCTCTTAATATGCCAGTTTTAGAACGTTATCGAAATGGGTATGCCACTCACAACACAGTTTTAGAACGTTATCGAAATGAGTATGCCACTTACGTGAGTGGCATACCCATTTCGATAACGTTCTAAAACTGTGCACACCATACCGATCACACTGGAAAGGTCGCCATCACATAGAGCTGACAAATTACTTCCCGCTTAGCATTGAAAAAAAAAAAAAAACACAAAATAAACTCAATGCAACTTGTTTTTAAATACGTTTTGAGTAAATTGATTGCGAACACAAAATGGAATACTAGAACTGATTTTGTAACACTAATGCTTATATTTTTTCCAGCAAAAATAACAATTTGGTGAACGTAGTTAACAATAACTCCAAACGCAAAAATGTCCACCAGATCTATTTCATTTTATCCTTTGCTCTAACTAACGGAGAAATAAATCAATTTTCATGACCAAAAACACTTATACCAATCATAAAATAGTTTGATAATTGGTACTTATTAGCTCTACAAGAGGCCCTGAATACTTAACTGCAAAATAAAAAAAGAGTCTCTCTTTTACAAGTGTGGACATTGAACAACAGCAAGTTAAGTGTGGGAATTTCACAACATCAATTAGATCAATACATATAAAAGTTAAATTTAAATCTTATTTTAACAACAAATATAAAAGTGATACATTGCAAATGAAACTGAGATTACATATTTGTGAGTAAAAGGCCAGAAATTGAAAACATGGAGCTACCCAGGGAGGAAAGGATATCATTGTTGAAAGTGTAGGTTGGAATAATGGTGTATCAGGGAACCAGTATGAAAGTGTAGTTTGGAATAATGATGTATCAGGGAACCAGTAGATAAGATATAATTGTTGAAAGTGTAGGTTGGAATAATGGTATATCAGGGAACCAGTATAAAAGTGTAGGTTGGAATAATGATGTATCAGGAAACCAGTATATAAGATATCATTGTTGAAAGTGTAGGTTGGAATAATGGTGTATCAGGGAACCAATATGAAAGTGTAGGTTGGAATAATGGTATATCAGGGAACCAGTATAAAAGTGTAGGTTGGAATAATGATGTATCAGGAAACCAGTATATAAGATATCATTGTTGAAAGTGTAGGTTGGAATAATGGTGTATCAGGGAACCAATATGAAAGTGTAGGTTGGAATAATGGTGTATCAGGGAACCAGTATATAAGATATCATTGTTGAAAGTGTAGGTTGGAATATTAGTGTATCAGGGAACCAGTATGAAAGTGTAGGTTGGAATGATGGTGTATTAAGGAACCAGTATATAAGATATCATTGTTGAGAGTGTAGATTGGAACAAGCAAATTCGTAGAATTGATATCCCCCGCAACATATGCTTTGTTTGAGGATGGGTGCAAATGGGACGGATGAACAAACTGACAGATTTTTTCAAGATACAAAGGGCCATAACTCTGGTTTTAATAGATGGTGTACAATGCCATTTGGCGTGAATCATCCTCTTATACATATATATACTCATACGAAGTTTCAATGAAATACGCCAAAGCACTTCCAAGATATGGCTCCGGACACAAAAGTGACGGACGGACAGCCGGACAATGCCAAAACAATATCCCTCTGCCAATATCCCTCCCCCTCTGGCGGGGAATATATATACTCATACCAAGTTTCAATGAAATCCGCCAAAGCACTTTCAAGATATGGCTCCGGACACAAAAGTGCCTATAGTAAAAAGCATTTTTTCAAGATACAAAGGACCATAACTCTGTTTTTAACAGATAATGTACAATGCCATTTGGCGTGCATCATCCTCTTATGCATATTTATACTCATACCAAGTTTCAATGAAATCCGCCAAAGCACTTCCAAGATATGGCTCCGGACACAAAAGCGCCTATAGTAAAAAGCATTTTTTCAAGATATAAAGGGCCATAACTCTGTTTTTAACAGATGGTGTACAATGCCATTTGGCGTGCATCATCCTCTTATGCATATATATATACTCATACGAAGTTTCAATGAAATCCGCCAAAGCACTTCCAAGATATGGATCCGGACACAAAAGTGCCGGACGGACAGCCGAACGGACGGACAACGCCAAAGAAATATCCCTCCGCCTCTGGCGGGGGATAATATCATATTAATGGTGTATCAGGGAACCAGTGTATAAGATATCATTGTTGAAAGTGTAGGTTGGAATAATGGTGTATCAGGGAACCAGTATGAAAGTGTAGGTTAGAATAATGGTGTATTAGGGAACCAATGTGGCCACAAAAGTGGTAACATGATGAAATTTGATGACACACAGTGCACAACCCTGGGTATATGGTGATCACCGTAGCTACATGTAACTTTGCGTACTTTGTGATCAGGTGAGCTAAATACACACACAGTATCAAATAAAAACAAGTTGAACCCTCTTAAATCAGCTGCATGGATCTGTAGCCTAAAATTGCGAGCAAATCAACAAGAAAGGGACTCAAAAAAACGTCGAACTCTTACATAAATGTTACATGCATGATTACACAATTAAACAACATGTATACATGTATATAGAAAGTATAAAATGAACAAGTTACTGTTATGCATAATGTCTACATAACTACAAGCATATATTATTTTTAAATTGGGTTTTGATTTTTAAAATAAATAAATAAGAGCACAACATTAATACAATCTAATGGCACAAACAACAGAAAATTAATCAATAGAATATACATATTGCTCCTAAGCCATTCCTTGCTTAAAGGAGCTTCAACTAAAAACTTAGAGTATTTGGCTGGTTAACCCTTTCCAACTTAGAAGCAAAGTGAAAATGTGCAAACAGCAAAAAACCAGAACAGCCTGTGAGTAACTCGCAGTCTGTTCAGGTTTTATGCTGTTTGCTGCTCATCAGTATCTAAGGGCTGGAAATGAAGCCTTTGAAACTTGAATCTAGTAAGAAATGTCTTGAATTCAAAAAACTTTAGGAGGGACAACAAATGCGTCAAAATATGTATCTAAGTGCTAAAGAGTTAATTAATGGCCAAATTAAAAATTTGATCTTCTAGTTTGACCTTGACTGTTGAGGAAGTAAAACAAATTAACATGAAACACATTGTCTTCTTACTGTGGATTTTTTTTTTTTAATTAAAAGATGAATAACAAAATTACAGTCCCGACAAGCTGTTTCATGACCAAATTCAACATATCGCCACTAAGTGGGACCTTCGCAGATAGGCAGGCGGATGTTACAGGGAGCATGCCTTCTCCATACAGTGGTCATTTGAGGTATGTTATTTTTGAATTGCACAATGACGACAGAGTTACAGTACAGACTAGCTTGTACCCATCACCCGCGCACACACACATTCACTAGACCATTAAGATGGTGGCAAAATCAAGCTTTCAGCTAGCCAACTCAACACAAATGAATTTTATTCTCTAAATCCACAAACACAAAGAACTTTCAAAATTCTTCGACCTTAGTAAGGCTCAACTGAATCAAACAAATATCAAAATGTCTTCAGAAAAACTCACAGACCTTATGATTTTTGGTTTCAAACAATATTCAACAGTCAAAGAAACTAAAAAAACTTGATAAACTCCGAGACCTTATAGTCGCTGGTCTCAATGCTAAGTTTCTTGCACACGGCAAGCAATTTGCGTCGAGCCTCCTCAACAGTATGAGCTCTGACAGCAACATTTGCGTACGGCTCCTCGTATTCGGTTTTGTCATACGGGTGCTTCAGCTCTTCTTCGCTCTCAAGCATGGTGAGGATGACTTCGCCTCGAGACTGCATATCGTCTAGGACCATCCGGGTCACGTTGTCAAGCATCACATGCTTGTGCTCCGAAGGGATCAGCATCACGCCCATTATGAACTCTGTCGGCGGGATGGTAGGTACGTAAGGTCGGATACCGCACGAACACATCAGCGCGCACTTCATCATATCAATGCCGTAAAGCCTCTTGACCCAGTCGCGGATGTAAAAGCCGCCCATGCGTGCATTTATTTCTATCAGCTTTGGTCCTGTCTGTGTCATCTTCATCTCAACGTTGAACACGCCGTTTGACAGACCTTGAGAAGGAGATGTGTAATACAGTGTAAAGGGGTTAACACACATTTTTATATAAATGCAGATTGATAGAAAAAATATCAGTTTTGTTTTGTTAAAGATTTTCAAATTTTTAACAGAATTTCATTTATATCACCAGGGTTAGTTAACCTATTCAAACTTCCTGTGTAAGCTTGTTTAAAAGTACCAATTGCACATTCTAAAGCCAATAACTTACGCCAGCTCGACTTGAATAGAAGGAAAAAGAATGGCCATAAAAACAATTCCATGGCCTATACCCACACTAGTTATGTTGATGGGCCTGTAATCAAACCCCCAATCCTGATTTGAAGCACAGTGCTTTTGCAACCAAGATATCTTGTCATAGTGTTGGCAACTCAGTGTCAGTGAGTCATTTGCAGTCATGGAAACTACGGCTCTTACAACCAAGATATCTTGTCATAGTGTTGGCAACTCAGTGTCAGTTAGTGATTTGCAGTCATGGAAACTATGGCTCTTACAACCAAGATATCTCGTCATAGTGTTGGCAACTCAGTGTCAGTGAGTCATTCACAGTCATGGAAACTACGGCTCTTACAACCAAGATATCTCTTCATAGTGTTGGCAACACTGTGTCAGTGAGTCATTTGCAGTCATGGAAACTACGGCTCTTACAACCAAATATCTTGTCATAGTGTTGGCAACACAGTGTCAGTGAGTCATTCACAGTCATGGAAACTATGGCTCTTACAACCAAGATATCTTGTCATAGTGTTGGCAACTCAGTGTCAGTGAGTCATTTGCAGTCATGGAAACTACGGCTCTTACAACCAAGATATCTCGTCATAGTGTTGGCAACTCAGTGTCAGTTAGTGATTTGCAGTCATGGAAACTACGGCTCTTACAACCAAGATATCTCGTCATAGTGTTGGAAACTCAGTGTCAGTGAGTCATTAGTAGTCATGGAAACTACGGCTCTTACAACCAAGATATCTCGTCATAGTGTTGGCAACTCAGTGTCAGTTAGTCATTTGCAGTCATGGAAACTACGACTCTTACAACCAAGATATCTCGTCATAGTGTTGGCAACTCAGTGTCAGTTAGTCATTTGCAGTCATGGAAACTACGGCTCTTACAACCAAGATATCTCGTCATAGTGTTGGCAACACAGTGTCAGTGAGTCATTTGCATTCATGGAAACTACGACTCTTACAACCAAGATATCTCGTCATAGTGTTGGCAACTCAGTGTCAGTTAGTCATTTGCAGTCATGGAAACTACGGCTCTTACAACCAAGATATCTCGTCATAGTGTTGGCAACTCAGTGTCAGTAAGTCATTCACAGTCATGGAAACTATGGCTCTTACAACCAATATCTCGTCATAGTGTTGGCAACACAGTGTCAGTGAGTCATTTGCAGTCATGGAAACTATGGCTCTTTCAACCAAAATATCTTGTCATAGTGTTGGCAACACAGTGTCCGTGAGTCATTTGCAGTCATGGAAACTATGGCTCTTACAACCAAGATATCTTGTCATAGTGTTGGCAACTCGGTTTCAGTGAGTCATTCACAGTCATGGAAACTACGGCTCTTACAACCAAGATATCTCGTCATAGTGTTGGCAACTCAGTGTCAGTGAGTCATTTGCAT
The DNA here is from genome assembly GCF_020536995.1 of Dreissena polymorpha. NCBI lineage: Eukaryota > Metazoa > Mollusca > Bivalvia > Myida > Dreissenidae > Dreissena > Dreissena polymorpha. The sequence continues at coordinate 78,586,827 of NC_068364.1, forward strand.
TCATGGAAACTACAGCTCTTACAACCAAGATATCTCGTCATAGTGTTAGCAACTCAGTGTCAGTGAGTCATTCACAGTCATGGAAACTATGGCTCTTACAGCCAAGATATCTCGTCATAGTGTTGGCAACTCAGTGTCAGTGAGTCATTCACAGTCATGGAAACTATGGCTCTTACAGCCTGGATATCTCGTCATAGTGTTGGCAACTCAGTGTCAGTAAGTCATTAACAGTCATGGAAACTATGGCTCTTACAACCAAGATATCTCGTCATAGTGTTGGCAACACAGTGTCAGTGATTCATTTGCAGTCATGGAAACTATGGCTCTTTCAACCAAGATATCTTGTCATAGTGTTGGCAACACAGTGTCAGTGAGTCATTTGCAGTCATGGAAACTATGGCTCTTACAACCAAGATATCTTGTCATAGTGTTGGCAACTCAGTTTCAGTGAGTCATTCACAGTCATGGAAACTACGGCTCTTACAACCAAGATATCTCGTCATAGTGTTGGCAACTCAGTGTCAGTGAGTCATTTGCATTCATGGAAACTACAGCTCTTACAACCAAGATATCTCGTCATAGTGTTAGCAACTCAGTGTCAGCGAGTCATTCACAGTCATGGAAACTACGGCTCTTACAGCCAAGATATCTTGTCATAGTGTTGGCAACTCAGTGTCAGTGAGTCATTCACAGTCACGGAAACTACGACTCTTACAACCAAAATATCTTGTCATAGTGTTGGCAACTAAGTGTCAGTGAGTCATTCACTGTCATGGAAACTACAGCTTTGAAACATGGTGATTCATTCACACATGCACAACTTTTAAAACAATGTTTAAGCATTTCCCTGACCTAAAAGATAGCAATAGAGTTCTGTTGTCACATATCATTCAACATTTGTCACAAGAAATTTTAAAATCTTGAAATGCATTCATATATGAAAAACAAATGCTGACAGATAATTTTTATCAAGATTGCAGCTAGTCGGCCAAATTAAACTATAAAATGTTACACAGTAATCCCCATGATTTAGCTTAGCAGTATACAATTAAATGGAGATGTGTCAACAAGTGAAAGTAGTGCACTTCACAAAACAGCTGCCAGTCAAGCAAATAGAATTAAAGATGCCGGCAACTAAGCCATGTTCAAATGTGTCTAAATCCACATAATTAACAAGGCCTGTAAGATTTTTTTAATCTATGGACAGTAGTCTCTTAGATCATCCTAAATAAATTCTTGATCTCTCAAATCTACTGACCGAGTTTGTTATATATATATTTTATTATTAAAAATTAAATTAATAACTAACTCTAGCAAGTAACATTTACAGAACATACATTATAAGTTGTTATCAAGCCTCACCTATCTCCGTACAGCACTGGTAGGCGGCAGTGACCAACTGGGCCTGTTTGTCAACAGGCAACGATGATGGCATCAAGGAGGATGTCTCTGTAGAGGAAACATAACAAGATATGTGTTTGTCAGAAACACTATGTCCCCTTTTGTGCCGCTTTGAAGCTATATATTTGACCTTTGACCTTGAAGGATGACCTTGAGCTTGACCTTTCACCATTCAAAATGTGCAGCTCCATGAGATACACATGCAAGCCAAATATCAAGTTGCTATATTCAATATAGCAAAAGTTATTGCAAAATGATAAAGTTGGCGCAAACCAACAGACCAACCAACAGACAGGGCAAAAACAATATGTCCCCCACTCTAGTGGTGGGGGACATAAAAATATATAATATATAATATATATGAGCCTCACTCTGGGAAAACAGGGCTTAATGCATGTGCGTAAAGTGTCGTCCCAGATAAACATATGCAGGCGGCTTAAACTGGATATTCATCAAAAAGACTCTCTCAAAATAAAAACTACAATAAAAGCGTAAAGTAGAATCACTGAATAGCTTGAAAGAATGCTCAGGCTAATGTGGGATGACACAGATGGACTCATATCGGTCAAATACTGTTATGGCATTAACTTAAATTATGCAGACAGGTTAGAAACTAACTTTTTGGTCATGGTTTCCCACCATTTATTAGCCAATATTTGTAGTCTTGAACAGAGGACTTTCCTAAGAGGGCCATCACAGATTGTGGGGGTCATTTGCTTGTGGGCCCCATGATAATATTTATTCCTGTTGACATTTGATTTGGGGAAACAGCATTTGACAAAGCAGGATTTTTTTTTAATAAAACGTTACGATTTAGAGCTATAATGAACCTGCACAAACAATCTGGTGAGAAATTTGTCAGTTATCAAAGACCTTATATGTAAGACCAACATCATTGATAGGAGTATATAACAGTTTGCAGATTTGAGAGGCATTCCACTATTGACGTCACATGCTGTCATTTGGTAACACTGTTATAAGATTATCAAACACTTCTGCATTTTTATAGGTTCTACTGTTATTTCAATTGGAAATACATAATTATTTGCTAGGTAATATTTTGTTATGAAAAAAGCTTTAAATACATATAAAAGTCATAAAACAACAAGAGATTTGTTTGTCAGAAACACAATGCCCCCTATTGCGGTGCTTTAAAGCCATCAATTTGACCTTTGACCTTGAAGGATGACCTTGACTTTTCACCACTCAAAATGTGCAGCTCCTTGAGATACACATGCATGCCAAATATGAAGTTGCTATCTTCAATATTGCAAAAGTTATAAAACTTTAACCAAGGTTAAAGTTCTGTGACACACACATACAATGACTGACACAATGACAAACAGACAGACAGACAGACAGGCCAAAAACAATATACCCCTGATCTTTCGATCCGGAGGCATAAAAATATAAATCCCCCCTCAAAAAAATTTCCTGTTTCATGTATCGTGTGAGGATGAAAATATAATATAGAATGTAATGCAAACTTTAATGCCATAAGTGCTATGAGTTGTTGTTTTTTTTGGTTTCCTCTTTGATTGATAATTTAATAAACTTACCATTAAATAAATTATCAACTTTAATATTAACTTATTAAAATTATTGAGTTGAAAATTGATTGAAATTTTAATTGATTTTACATTCATATCACAAGTACGATAATGGATTTGGCTGAATTCATCATCTACATTTTGTTCTTAAAGCTGTCAAATGGTAAAAGAATAATGCAACTTCTTACACTATATATATCATTAAATAAAAACACATTACTTAATTCTTATTGATTTCTTCTGACTCCTCCTTAACCCAAGTCAAGGGAGAAGTGTTTTCTACATAAACTTTGACCAAAGACAAATGCCTGCTGTCTGTTACACACAATATAGCAACAACAACTTCTGTAGGTTTTGTCAATGTCTTCCCTCTTTCAATATATCACTTACCATTCCTGTACAAGACGTCAAGACATTTGGGGCGATTGTTGGTGATGAAAGATACAGCAACAAGCTTTTAAAATGACTACTTGACATTTAACTTCAAACAATAAAACACAAACCAATGCAAACAAGACACAGCAAACAGCAAAAAATGTACCTGTGTAAGACGGCCAGTTGGTGAGGCCATTGTCAGTGACAAAGGCGGCGATAAGCTTTCTCTCGAAGATAACGACGTCAATGTCGTGTTCTGACCCCTGCAGGTAGTCCATGAGGATCATCGAGTTGCTAAATCCCAGACCGATTCCGTGGTAGTCATCGTTGGTTCGCAGCGTGTTGATCAGGTATGCGTGCTGATTTTGTATGTCTTCTTCGCACTTCACCATATTAACTCCGACCGCACTGGAGGCGTACTCCAGCTTGAGAATGGCCGGAAAACTCACACTGAAAGTGAGAAGTAATATTTGGGTCTACATGGCTTTGATTGAAAAGCAGTGGCAAGGGAGGGAGAAGAATTATGTCAACAGTTTTGGGGTGATAAGATAGTTTATCTGGATGACAAATGGCTTTTCAAGACGAACAAACATAATCTTCAGTTCAGGATTTGTTAATCAGCATTTCATGTCTGTGTTTCACTTTGATAACACAGAAGACATTAACAGGAATTTTGATGTGCCTTAACCTTTTGAAAACCATTTAGCAACGAGTTTTGGTTTTGGACTTATATCCGTGATTGATATCAGCAATTCCCATTCAAATTTGTTTAAAGTTTGTCTATCACATAGATTTGGTGAGAGATGTGTGTTTTCTTGATAATCTGAATTTTGTTTCAGTATGAAGCCATTTGCAAACAAATCAGTAATCAAATAACCCACAAATTTTCAAACATCGGTTTTGATAGATTGGGAAATGACAGCAAATAACATCCCTCATTACAATAATGGTACAAGTGCAATATGCAGATATTGCTGCCAATTTGACATTCATAAAGGTTATAAAATCTTCCGTGGTTTCAGTCGTATCCCTTCATATCCAATTTACACAATCTCAAATATAACCCCTAGGAGTCACATCGACTGAAATAAGGGGATCTGCAGAAATTGCACACCCCTGAGACTAATTGACAAGTGCTTTATATGAACTGAGCAAGGGCTACCACTTATCTAATGATCGGAAATAGAACACAATAAACAAAGTGATGTACCTTAAATATTCAGTGGTACATGTACTAACCATTGAATAGCCTTTTCAATGTCTGCCTCACATGTTATACGTGCTGACCTACTGGCGAACATGTTAGTCACGGGCCAGTGTGGAATGTCTGCATTTCGGCCTCTCAAGTGGGCCTGGGTTCTACTCTTCGTTTTTGCTATGGAGGCAGCCTTGTATGTGTTGCCTGCAATCGCATGTGAATGTTGACTATTAACCCTTTCCCACTTTACTTAGAAGCAAATAAAAAAAACAAGACTATTGTCAAGCAATATAATTCCCCTACCGGCTCCACCATTGTCAGAAATTCCAACTTTTTCAGATTTAAAAAAATATATATTTGCTGCCATAGCAACCATAATTTTTTACATAGGAACAAAATGAAATGACGTGCATAATGTCCATATTGCCATCTATACATGTTCCAAGTTTCGTGAAAAAATATTAAGAACTTTAAAAGTTATCGCAGGATCCAGAAAACCACCATTTTCAGCAGTATTTCTAGTGTATTTGTTGCCATAGCAACCAGAATTTTAGATGTAGGTACAAAATGAAATGACGTGCATAATGTCCATATTGCCATCTATCCATGTTCCAAGTTTCATGAAAAAATATTAAGAACTTTTAAAGTTATCGCAGGATCCAGTGTGACAGACTCACAGAGCGAAAACCATAAGTCCCCTCCGGTGAAACTGGTAGGGGACTAAAAATTCCCACTTAGAAGCAAAGTGAAAATGGCTATGTGCAAAAAGCATTAAACCAGAACAGACTGCGAGTTACTGGCAGTCTGTTCAGGTTTTATGCTGTTTGCTGCTGATCAGTATCTAAGGGTTGGAAATAAAGCCTTTAAAACTTGAATTGAGTAATAAAGGTATTTAATTAAATTTAATTTTCTAAGGGACTACACATGCTATTAGTAGTAAAGGCTTAACACAATGGATTAAATGGGAGATGGGTAAATAATTACAACCTTGCTTTTCATTTTCGTTTCATCCTCCTTACTGTTTAACTTTTATTTCATGACACAAACAGCTGATGAATCACAAGGGCAAGTGTAGCATACACAAACAGCTGATGAATCACAAGGGCAAGTGTAGCATACACAAACAGCTGATGAATCACAAGGGCAAGTGTAGCATACATGACACAAACAGCTGATGAATCACAAGGGCAAGTGTAGCATACATGACACAAACAGCTGATGAATCACAAGGGCAAGTTTAGCATACATGACACAAACAGCTGATGAATCACAAGGGCAAGTGTAGCATACAACAAACAGCTGATGAATCACAAGGGCAAGTGTAGCATACAACAAACAGCTGATGAATCACAAGGGCAAGTTTAGCATACAACAAACAGCTGATGAATCACAAGGGCAAGTGTAGGATACAAATGATATGTTTTGCTTAAATAAAAAGCATATCACTGTTGGAAAAGGGTCCTCACTGTGGGAAGACCCCGCAGATCTGACAATAAACAGGGCCACCAGAGTACAAAATTAGGTCGCCCATACTTATTTTGTGGTTGCCCCAAATTTTTTACAGTAAAATGATAATGATTCTATGTTTTAAGCAATCAGTTGTTAATTTAACTACACTGCAGATCCATGGATCATGATCGCGATATAGCTTGCGATGTTCATGTATAGCACATCATTTGTTTAATATAATTTGTTAAAACAACACTATTGGCTTACCCCTTTAAATGAATTACATCTACGTTAAATTATCAAACTAATTTAGTTAAATGAATTTTGAATGGCAATTAAGGGTTATACGAACAGGTAACAATGTTAAGTCCCAAAAGCGAATCCAATTTTTTCTACACACAAGACACATGATGTAGTGAAATCAGCTGATGTGAAAGTTCAAACAATGCATGTATTTCGTGTGTAAGGAAAAAGGACATTACTTGATTACTAATGCCACAGTGAAAAGACGTTTCCATGGGAAGCACGTGCTATTAAGCTAATGATGTGATACTGTTTTAACTCCAGGGTGTTGAGCATTCAGGCATTGTGCTTGTTGCTCTATGAGTGAAGACACAGAGAAGGTGCCAAAACTGGGATTTAACAGGATTTATTTATAGAAAGGAATTTTATATTGATGAAAATTCGGTCACACAATCGGGCGAGTGTTTCAGAATTGAATTCACCTGAGGCTTAAAGTTAGTCGCCAATGCGAGCGGGCGACCGTAATTTTACACCCCTGATAGACAGCTTAATCGTATACAGTATGTCAAATGTTTATCAAGTACACAATGTATTAATTTAAAGCCACTGTCTAAAGTGTGAGCAGATAAAACAGGTTAGAATGTAACATGCAAATAACTTAGATAATATGGTATTACATTCATGCAATATTGCATACACTGTTTTCAAAAAATCTAAAACTTCATTTTACTGCTATAAAAAATACATTTTCATAAAACTTTACCTAAGAAAGCTTTTTCCAGCACTTGTAAATAAAACTAGCAGATCTATTATATGGTCTTACGTTTTACTTTTTTTTTTTACAACAACTAAATCGACAAAAAATAATTGTTTTACAGAAAGTTTTAATTTGTCAAACATGCCTTTAAGCTGCAGCAGTTCAGACACGAGGGCGGCCAAGGGTCCACAATCCTCCCAGAAGGTCAGACAACCCTCAACGCTGATGTTCTCGTCTCGGAGTATCTCAACGATTATGCTTGCATGCAGGCGGTCTTGTTTGTGGTCCTCTATGTCGATGCAGATGAAACGGTGTACCTGGTCTCGAGCAAAGTGCTCGGGGTTGGATTCCACAAGGACTATCTGAAATAAAAAGTCACCATGAAGCAGTAGATATGGTGTATGTCTAGCAACAAAAACATTAGGGGTTAAATTTCTTTAGTTTTCTCCCTAAGACACCAGGTACTGGATCTATCCAGAAATCCGACTACATAACTTTTAAATAACCCTAAAGAATTTGTACAATCTAGCTTGAATACATCACACTTACCTTGACTCCCATCTTCAATGCAGCAGGCCAGACAAACTTCTTGCTATAGCCTCCTGCCCTCTGGCTTACCTTCACTCCCATCTCCAATGCAACAGCCAGATTAACTTCTTGCTATAGCCTCCTGCCCTCTGGCTTACCTTCACTCCCATCTCCAATGCAACAGCCAGATTAACTTCTTGCTATAGCCTCCTGCCCTCTGGCTTACCTTCACTCCCATCTCCAATGCAGCAGGCCAGATTAACTTCTTGCTATAGCCTCCTGCCCTCTGGCTTACCTTCACTCCCATCTCCAATGCAGCAGGCCAGACAAACTTCTTGCTATAGACCTCCTGCCCTCTGGCTTACCTTCACTCCCATCTCCAATGAGGCAGGCCAGATAAACTTCTTGCTATAGCCACCAGCTCCAATCACAAGGATCATCTTATTTCGAAGCACGTAGTCCTGGGAACGCGTGAGCATGGTTCGCACCCACGGCCTAACGCATCGACCAAGCAATTCGTCAAACTTTGGCATGTCAAGATCTCTTCGCTCGTACTGATTCGAGTTGTCACTACAGACTCTTCAAAAGAAAGCAACATGGGATAATCATTTTTTCAAAGGTTACGTTTTTCAAACTAAAGTATTTAAGAAACGCCAAAAGTAAGTATTTCAAACTAGAGTACTTAAGAGACGCCAAGAGGACCAAACATAAGGGGCTCATCTGAGATCCAAAATACTTTGTCTGTTCTGAGCTTGTATTGTTTTAATAGCCACATAAGGAAGATTGCCACCCAACACCCAGCGGCTCCTGTCACTAGTTAACCATTTTTTAATACAGCTTAACTATCATTCCATTTTTTTATACGGCTTAGCTATCATTCCATTTTTTAATATGCCTTAACTATCATTCCTTTTTTAAATACTGCTTAACTATCATTCCATTTTTGAATACTGCTTAACTATCATTACATTTTTGAAAACAGCTTAACCATCATTCCATTTTTGAATACGGCAACTATCATTCCATTTTTTAATACAGCCTTGTTATCATTAGAAACAAATGTTCTGAGAAAGTTTCATTGTGATTGGCCTACAAAAGTGATACCCAGGGGTTGACAAGGTTTCGTACCAGCTATATAAGGTGACCTGTCCCACCCACTAGCACCTTTTTATTTCAACAGAGGAGAACCATTTTCAAACTTGGCCCAGATATCATCTGTTACACTATTTCAAGATGACAGGGCAAACAACTTGATTTCTAGGATTTCACAATTTAGATAGACCGGACCCATTTTTTAATTCAGCATCATTCAAACTAATTTTTTGCGCAATGTTTATGTTGACAACACATGACAAACAAAAACAATCAGCTCAACTTAAATTGTCAATTAACCAGCAGAAAACTATAACAGATTTCAAATCTCGTTTTTTTTTTTGGTCAGAGTTGTTTGTTGAATAATTGTTTTATTATTATTTGTGACATGACAACGTGAAAAGTGTAAAGCAATTACAATAATATAACAGTACAATTATTAACAAGGACATAACCATACTTTTGTTTTATATTATATTAACATTTTAACGTCGTAAAACTGGCATACATATTATAAGTTAATTGATGTTAGATGTTAAAGAACTTTAAAGTTCATACAAACTTTCAAACATATTTTTTTTTAAATTACAGTCAAACCTGAATTCAGCGGTCAGTCAATGATCAAAGTGACCGTTGTCCACAGGTGACCGTTGAATTCGGATCACAATTTTAAGAAGGTTGGTCAGTTGGTAGTATTACTACGTCGTTACCCCACCCAGTCGTTTGCATACAGTGTAAAACAAATGCTCATTGCATTAACAAAGCATAATAACAGCATTAACTTATGCATGTACATTGAATAATAGAGAATAATATCTTTTAGATTGATTTAATTTCATATTGTTAAATTAAACAATGACTTTATCAACGCTGGTATAATTGTTTTCTCATGCATCTCATTCATTCAGTAAATAAAGCTTGTCACGTTCCGTTGACGTCACGTCCGTAAAAGTCTAAAAAGCGGATTCGGTGTCATAAACCGATAGTACGGTGTAATTGTACCGTTCTAATTCAAAGAAATAGTGGTCATTTAATTTAGCGATAATAACTTTCAACAAGTCATAAACTCTGATATATTTCCTTTTGAAGATACCCCCACAATTATCCCCGGAAAAGAAACCTTCTCAACACCTTATAATTTGTTTACTCGCAGCGGGCCGCTTTTATAATATCATAGACAATTACCGCTTTCAGACGCTTTAAACGCAAAATAGACGGACAAATAATGTGCTGTGTTTTTAATTTTCGCGACTCGAGACGACTGACGCGTGACAGTTGATTTCAGGTCAAACATGAATTTCGGAGTGGAATATAGTGGCCGTTGGCCGTTATGATCAGGTGGCCGTTAAATTCAAGTGTTATATAGAGTGTTTTTCGTCGGGGGGATTCCAGACTGACGGTTGTCTGCAGGTGACCGGTAAATTCAGGTGGCCGTTAGGTCAGTTTCAACTGTATACTTATTTTGGGATGTTCAAATATATTTGAATACACAATTGGATGTTTTACAACAAGTAATCTTAGTACATATCTTTTAACTTGTATGTAAGTACATATCTTTTAACTTGTATGTTGTTAAAACTAAATAATAAGCATTTAACATTAAATATTCGGTTTTTGAAATGGACAATTTTCTGATACAAAATTCAGATAAAAACAGGGGTGCAAATGGCAGACCGCATAACTAATTTATGATCCAGCCCATTAACTTGAATGTCTGTATTAATCTTTATGTTTAAAAAGGAACAAACCAGTAAATACAGTAATTTTTAACATAAGATAATAAAAATGCACAACCTTAAATTATAAAGCACAATTCTTACAGGCTTGAATGTTGCATATTTGAAATATTAGTATCTTCAGACAGAATGACAGAGAGACCAACAGAAGCCCATGGTAGTTCGAGTATAATACCATATTTTTTGGTACAGGGGTAATAATAAACTAACAACAATAAACCATTACCTTGTATTCTCTCTCGTGTAGTATTCCCCAAATCTGTGCTCGGACAGCTGGTACACCGGATTCATGACCTGGCCGTTGAGAACTGTACATCGGTGGGCCAAGCTCGCAATGAACTCGAAGATCTGACAGTTTATGGTGCAGTCATGACTGTTCACCTCGATCGCTACAGGTGATATCTGGCCGTTCTTCTCCGTAAGGAAGAAATCAATCCCTATTGTTAACAAGACGCAAATCATATGAGCTGCGTTCTGAGAAAACTGGGCTTAATGCATGTGCGTAGTGTCGTCCCAGATTAGTCTGTGCAGTCCGCACAGGCTAATCAGGGACGACACTTTCCGTAATTTCCATACTTTAAGTAATCCTTTGTATACTTGAACACTTTATATAACTTCTGATATGGTGATCCAGCTGTTTGATTTAGCTGTTTTTGTAAAGAATCCCACAATATTATAGCAACTAGATCAGTATTTTACAGCCTTTATATAAATTGTTGAAAGCCCCATTAATACTCAAAATCCATGAATGCAGACCTGTTTACCCTACCAATCGCTTCTCAGTAGTATGGAAGGCATCTCTCAGTAGTTTTGGGCTGTTGTCAGTAGTTTTAACGTTTTCAATCATTTTAAGCATTAAAACACCATGACTGGGTCACAGATCAGTTTAATGGTAAATAAAGCATTAGATGAATTTACTTGCTAATCATTTAATCTGTTAAGTGATTTTTTTTTGCTTTTATTTGTTACAGCCTCTGCCATTTGGATTGGGAAAATTATCGTGATAAACCATGAAATTGGATAAAATAGCGCGATAAACCATGAAATTGGGAAACATTAAGCATTATAAATATGATTATAAGTAACAGAATTAAAATTGTTTTTAAGTGCATGTTTGACAGCATTTTTATATTATAAAGTGCTGCTTTAACGTCTTCTTACAATGAAGACAATTTTTAGTTAATATCCATCCACATGCATATTAAACTTGCAATAATCTATAGATTCTTAAATACACCATTTGATCATAAGCTCTTTAAGAGTAGCTATTAATTTGATTCAGTATTTTTTTAAATTAAATATCATAAGGGGAAAACATAAACAACAAGGGCTGTTTGTAAAACATGCATGCCCCCCATATGGGCTGTCAGTTGTAGTGGCAGCCATTGTGTGAATACGTTTTTTGTCACAGTGACCTTGACCTTTGACCTAATGTAGATATCATCCGGAAACCATTGTACTCTTTTGAGTCACTGTGACCTTTGACCTAGTGACCTAAAAATCAATAGGAGTCATCTGCCAGTCATGATCAATGTACCTATGAAGTTTCATGATTCTAGGTGTAAGCATTCTTGAGTTATCATCCGGAAACCATTTTACTATTTCGAGTCACTGTGACCTTGACCTTTGACCTTGTGACCTAACAAGAGCTGTCAGAGGACAGCGCGCTCGACTATTCGAGTGCTTGACAGTATAACGTAAGCCATCATGGGGAAAATGTTCATATTCAATAATTTATTAGACGATCTTTCAAAAATAAACAAGGGACAAAATTGTCACAAAACCAGGTTTTCATTGTGAAAAAAAATCTGATAAAGGGAGACAACTCAAACTGAACTTTTGAAATGAACAAACAAAATTAACCCCCTTTGTAAGTTTGTTTTAAAATAAATCTATTTTTAGTCGTGGCGACCTTGACATTGGAGATATTGACGTGATTCTTTCGTAAGACACACCGTCCCATGATGGTGAACAAATGTGCCAAATGATTTTAAAATCTCACAATGAACGACAAAGTAATGGCCCGGACAAGCTTGTTCCGCCCGCCCGCCAGCCAGCCCGCCCGCACTCGCCAATCTAATAACCAGTTTTTTCCATCGGAAAACCTGGTTAAAAAAGGAAAAAAATAAAAAATTTTTGGGGGGGGGGGGTAGGGGGGGGGGGGGGTAGGGTGGTGAGAGGGGGGTATAATGTGGGGTGTGGTAATTTATTAGATGTTTAAAAAAAATATTTATTTTTTTTTGGGGGGGGGGGGGGTAGAGGGGTGAGAGGGGTGTTTAATGTGGGGTGTGGTAATTAATTAGATGTTTAAAAAAAATTAAAAAATTTGGGGTGGGTGGGGGGGGGTAGGGGGGGAGTATAATGTGGGGTGTGGTAATTAATTAGATGTTTAAAAAAAAAAAATTGTTTTTTTTTTTTGGGGGGGGGGGGTATGGGGGAGTGAGAGGGGGGTATATTGTGGGGTGTGGTAATTAATTAGATGTTTTAAAAAAAAAAAATTGTTTTTTTTTTTTTGGGGGGGGGGGGGGTAGGGGAGTAGGGGAGTAGGGAAGGGGGGGGTGAGAGGGGGGGGTAATGTGGGGTATGGTAATTTATTTAAAAAAAAATAATTTTTTTTTTGGGGGGGGGGGGGGGGGTAAGAGGGGGGCATTTTGTGCGGTTGTGGTAATTTATTAGATGTTTAAAAAAAAAAAAATTGAGGGGTGGGTGGGGGGGTAGGGGGTGAGAGGGGGGTATAATGTGGGGTGTTGTATTTTATTAGATGTTTAAAAAAAAAGAGGGGGGTATTATGTGGGGTGTGGTGATTTATAAGATGTTTAAAAAAAATAAAAAATAAAATTTTTTTTTGGGGGGGATGGGGTGTAGGGGGGGAGTGAGAGGTGGGGTATAATGTGGGGTGTGGTAATTTATTAGATGTTAAAAAAAAAACATTATGGGGGGGGTGGGGGTGAGAGGGGGGTATAATGTGGGGTGTGGTAATTTATTAGATGATGTTTAAAAAAAAATTGAGGGGGGGGGGTGAGGTTGGGGGGGCGGGGGGGGGGGGGGGGGGAAATATAGGTTGGGGTGATGTTGGTAAACAAGTATGCAAACAAGGGCTGTTTGTAAAACATGCATGCCCCCCATATGGGCTCTAAGTTGTAGTGACAGCCATTTTGTAAATATGTTTTTTATCACTGTGACCTTGACCTTTGACCTAGTGACCTGAAAATAAATAGGGGTCATCTGCGAGTCATGATCAATGTACCTATGAAGTTTCATGATCCTAGCCATAAGCTTTCCTGAGTTATCATCAGGAAACCATTTTACTATTTCGGGTCACTGTGACCTTGACCTTTGACCTAGTGACCTGAAAATCAATAGGGGTCATCTGCCAGTCATGATCAATGTACCTATTAAGTTTCATGATCCTAGGCATAAGCGTTCTTGAGTTATCATCCGGAAACCATTTTACTATTTCGGGTCACCGTGACCTTGACCTTTGACCTAGTGATCTGAAAATCAATAGGGGTAATCTGCTAGTCATGATCAATCTACCTATCAAGTTTCATGATCCTAGGCATAAGGGTTCTTGAATTATCATCCGGAAACCATTTTACTATTTCGGGTCACCGTGACCTTGACCTTTGACCTAGTGACCTGAAAATCAATAGGGGTCATCTGCTAGTCATGATTAATCTACCTATGAAGTTTCATGATCCTAGGCATAAGCGTTCTTGAATTATCATCCGGAAACCATTTTACTATTTCAGGTCACAGTGACCTTGACCTTTGACCTAGTGACCTCAAAATCAATAGGGGTCATCTGTGAGTCATGATCAATGTACCTATGAAGTTTCATGATCCTAGGCCTAAGCGTTCTTGAGTTATCGTCTGACAACCACCTGGTGGACGGACCGACCGACAGACAGACCGACCGACCGACCGACAGACCGACATGAGCAAAGCAATATACCCCCTCTTCTTCGAAGAGGGGCATAAATATTGAAAAACACCCTTAAGTGTGTTGTTGAGTTAAAGATGTATTAAATGGAGTTAAAATAGTATATTTTATTTGTTTACCTTTCAATATCTTGCACTTGACAACCTCAGTTCAATGCTATTTCATTAAACTGTACAGCGTAACAAACATAATAAAGCAGAATATGCATATGAATCTGAGTATACACAGATCCACTAACATATAAATCAATTCATGTTTGTCTCTTTCCATTTTGGAACGATGCTCATTGTGAGTAGACTGAACACCAATTCTCCAACACTTGTTTCCGTGACGCACATTCACTGTGCTGATTTCTGATAAAAAAAAAATTATATCTCAAACGTAGTATTTTGCATTATATTATTCCCTAATGACCGTAAGATATCTGTTGTTAATTTGAATGGTATTTATTATTTTCGCTGTTAATCGCAATTTCTCGTCTGCTTGCCGCCATCTTGGACGTGTGTACAAACAGGCGTGCTCAATCCCGATACATCGACTATCGTCGGTATTCTCCGCAATAGAGAGAGTTGTGTATACTGAATAGCAACGTAAAATCGTATATATTCGGCTAAATTTGCGAACCAATACGTAAGGCAGTTGTTGTTCGGTGACGACTCGACAAGCTCCATCAGCACTCGTTCCCCAGGAGGCTTGAATTTTAACATTTCTTACTACACCAGCGCAAAAATGATTATGATTGATAAATTACCCGCAAAGACCGAAAATAAGCAAAAGTACGATTAAAAACTGAAATTTGACCATTTTGATCGATGGATCTGTAGTTTTTCAGTACAAATCTGTAGTGCGTAGTTTCGCCAAATAATCCGTTGTAACTACGGCAATCCGTAGAAGTAAACAGGTCTGTGAATGTTTAATAATTTTGTAAAATAGCGTTTGCTCGTAAATGTTTGGATATCATCACAAATTCACATGGAATATATTGTCACACAAAAAATAAAAACGAGCATTTTGTATCTCCTTAAATCTATGTTATACCTCGTCTAGCATTTAAATTTTGACTATTGCTATAAAGGAACACTGATTTTTAATGTGTTTAATTTATTTTTAGAAATATTCGTTGATTTTGAGTGTTAATGGGGCTTTAAAACACACTTTCCAAAAATATATGCTTGTTTAATACAGAAATGATACAAAAATGCTAAGCATTCACCATATTGTCGTCATATAAAGAGTTTAGTAATGCATAACTATCCTTTCAATGTAAATATCTTTATACTTTAAAACTTAACCACCATTGAAAATATGATCCCCATCATATAAGTTGTGTTCTGAGAAAACTGGGCATAATGCATGTGTGTAAAGTGTTGTCCCAGATTAGCCTGTGCAATCTGCACAGGCTAATCAGAGACGACACTTTCCGCTTTTATGACATTTTTCGTTAAAATGAAGTCTCTTCTTCGCAAAAAAGCTAATTAAGGCCTAAAGTGCTGTCCCTGATTAGCCTGTGCAGACAGCACAGGCTAATCTGGGACGACACTTTACACACATGCATTATGCCTAGTTTTCTCAGACACAACTCATATAAAGAGAATGAGTCTCTTGAATCAGAGGACGGCTGAGGTAAGACCCATTTCATAACCAATCTCCAAACTAGTTATTTGGCTGAGCAAAGAATCTATCCGCCATTCTCTCACTTACTTACCAATCCTAGCAACTATGTGGTGTCTGCCTAGAAACTGTGACGTCACAGGCTTGATCCTGACTGTGAAAGTATTCTTGAAATCTACCGCATAGACACCAATTTCTTGTTTAACCAGGAAACTAGAGAGAATGTTAAGTCATCTTCCGCTTTGTATGCCATGGAGCTTAATTAATTGTTGTAAGCTAATTCTAACAACTAAGTTATCTTAAACCACCTCAACTAACCTATGACCTCAGTGCACTCACCAATGACCTCAGTGTACACACCTATGACCGCAGTGTACTCAACTATGACCTCAGTGCACTTACCTATGACCTCAGTGCACTCACCTATGACCTCAGTGTACACACCTATGACCTCAGTGTACACACTTTTGACCTCAGTACACTCACCTTTGACCTCAGTGCACTCACCTATGACCTCAGTACACCCACCTATGACTTCAATACACTAACCTTTGACCTCAGTACACTCACCTATGACCTCAGTGTTCACACCTATGACCTCAGTACACTCACCTTTGACCTCAATGTTCACACCTATGACCACAGTACTCACCTATGACCTCAGTGCACCCACCTATGACTTCAGTGTTCACACCTCTGACCTCAGTGTTAACACCTATTACCTCAGTGTTCACACCTATGACCACAGTGCTCACATATGACCTCAGTGTTCACAACTATGACGACAGTACTCACCTATGACCTCAATACACTCACCTATGACCTCAGTACACTCACCTATGATCTCAGTGCAGCCACCAATTCCGCCCCGTTGTTCGACTGTCAATTTTTTCTCCTCCTCCATTATAGTCTGTAGAAGGTCCTCTGACTTCTTGCGTACGTCACGCTCAATGTTCCGACGCACAGTGGGGTCAGACACTCCGAATGCCAGCAGTGTGGTGTCTAGGGTCTGAACGACGGTGTTGTCACCATTAACTGGGACGTGCTTTGAGGCAACGCCGCATGTGATCTGCATAGCAACAGAACAAGTTTCATCAAAGATGCATAATGGATTTGCAAATTAATTTTTTTTATTACTCCTACAGAACATGTTTTATCAAAAACTAATTCCACATTAGCAAAATTTCTTTTTTATAACTCCTACCCAGCTATTGGAAAGGGATAAATCTCCATTCTTATTAAAGTAGGGAATGGTAAAAAATGTTTACCAAAAAAGGATTACAATATTATCATCAAGTCTCGTCAAACCAAATGGATGACTAAAGCTATACATGCTATTATGTTCAATCTTTCTACATGTAAGCATACATGTACATAAATCTGAAGGTTAATAATAGACAACGAAATCATAGAAACAAAAATCTCCTATATTAAAGATGAAAATGTTGGCTTACAATCTATGTACATTTTGAAACAATTAAGTATAAAACAGTATGCATCTATAAAGCTGACGTGTCAGGATTGAATACTTGGAATAACATATTAAAATGAATAATACATGTGTATAAATATTGTGTGGATTGAAATTGAAGGGTATATCTTTGATTGTCAGAGGAAAAACAGGACTCCTTCAACATTTGGACTTGACTGACATTTATTTTATGCTTTCCGGTGGTTTATAGAGAAATATCAGTGATTTAAAACTGATAATTAGTGACATTAATAATCATAACAAATCATATAAATATTGTTCATCACATCAGTTTTTTGATAAGTTTGAATGTCAGTGTATTATACACAATGTGATTCAGCACTTACACTATCTGTCTTATGTACAATATAACATAGATAGGTGATTCACCTGCTTATGTCTAAAACTCTATTTGTATGTTTGTTCAAGTTATTTGTTTCCTATAATTCTTGAAATATAAAATAAATACTGGAATATGTTACATGAATTTATGTTTAACAAATATCTTTAAATACATTCATCTAGTACACGTATGTAAACTACCAAGAATATAACATGCATATATGTTATATTCTATGGTAAAACATAAATTACACACAAAAACAGAAAAAAATAGAAATGAACAAAGAATATTCATAAAAAAGCTTGAAAACTAATGCCATGCAATAACTTACAATAGTGCACACAGGTTTGCCGTCAAAATCTTTGCAACAAGTGGAGCGCACTCTAAAACTTAACCCTCCGTCAGCTTTCCATTGCTGTATATTGTGGGCAACACCTGAAAATATTCCAAGTATGAGATGATAAACGTAAGAGATTTTAACACTCATTTTAACACTTTCCAGCTCAGATATGTACGGTATTTTCACCTGTTTCACCTGTTTCAAGTCCTTTGGAAAATTGAATTAAAGATCTTTCAGTTTCTGAATAGATTCCAGTTTTAAAGGCTTTGTTTCTAACTGTAAGAAACTGATGTGTAGCAAACAGCATAGAACCTGACCTCATTTTGATTCTGAGTGGGGAAGAGTGAAGTTGGTGAAGACTAATGGAATCAGGAAATATCGGTAAAATCAACTTCATTTGCAATTGATTGTGTTTTTCTCAGAAAATTGACAGGTAAAATGGCGCCTGGATTATTAAAAGAACACCAACAAAAATTATGTTAGTGCTTAAACATCAAATGTCACTATGTTATGTCCAAATTTGTGCTAAATGTGGCTCGTACATAAACAAAATCGATGTTTTACAATAAAACATCATAAATTATAATAATTTACCTTAACTGTTAATTATTAAATCAAATCAAGAAATTAAATGATATCAACCCATATCTACTTATAAAAGTTTAAGTAATATAAATATACTTGCTTTTTAATGTACATGTATAATATACAAAATATTGGATAAGATAAACTACATTTAGTAATGTTACTCTTCAAGTCATTCATGTTAAAGATAAATATAGAATGTTTTTAAAGTAAGGGATAGGTTACATATAGGTTATGTGGTTAGCGCTTCAACATTTAGCATGAAATTACGGATATCGGGATACTAATTCATGTACATGGGTTTTGTTAAATAATTTGGTCAAAATGGGGATTCACCTGATACCCTGGTCTCAACTCTTTCAGTGCTGGAACCAAAATTTGAAGGCCATTGCAAACAGTTTGGATCCAGATGAGACGCCACAGAACGTGGCGTCTCATCAGGATCCAAACTGTTTGCTATTCTGATTGTATTCTTTGAAAAAAATCGAGGAAAATGCTAATTTTAGAAATTCAGCAGACAACATTTTATCAGACTACAAATTTCCCAGCATGCAAAGAGTTCAAGAAACTGCTGGCATTCTTCTGAGTTGACCCACTATTGAGTTTATAGTAATTTCAGTGAATAAACCTTATAAATGGTAATTACTGACAGAAAAATCAGTGTTGTCCCTCAGCATGAACTGAGCAGTTTAGTTTTGACTGACTAAGCTACATAAATGCCTTAAGGACAAGTTGTAAGTAGCGTTTTTACAAGCAGTAAGGTATAGCAATATTAACCCTGTAGTAAAAAGGTGTACATGCTTGCATAATGAAAAAGACTGACTTCAAGCATTACGGCAAGCACATGTTTCACAGTATTTCCATAAATTTTGTAAGCATTCTGTTTATTCTGTTTTTGCGACAAAGAATAACATATTGTAAAATCATTTTCATTTGTTAGCCATCAATACATGGCTTGAATCATGAATGATCCAAGAATTTGACATAAACACATCCGAAAATGACGGACGCAAAATCCTCTCTTTTTTTTAACACTTGGAAATCCACAAATGTGCGTGTCAATGAAAAAGTCATTTAAAATCAAGTGCACCGCACAGTCGGTTCCAACACTCGGCTGTGGGTGCAATTTTGAATAAATGAAAGTAAATGAATAACCGTGGGTCACAGTGAAATTGACCTTGGACCTAGTTACTTAAAAATGGGTGTGGCGTGTAGAACTCATCAAGGTGCATCTACATATTAAGTTTCAAAAGTTGTACGTGGAAGCACTTTGATTTTAGAGCCTATGTTGAAGTTTTATATTAGTGTTCACAGTGACCTTGACCTTTGACATAGTGACCCAAAAATGGGTGTGGCGTGAAGAACTCATCAAGTTGCATCTACATATGAAGTTTCAAAGTTGTAGGTGGAAGCACTTTGATTATAGAGCCAATGTTAAGGTTTTAGCACGACGAGGACGGCAGCTGACAGACGCCGGATGGCAGACAACCAGCTGGCTATGACAATACCTCGAAACAGCAGAGCTAAAAAAGAGAAATGTCATGCCTAAAAATATATATAATTTTACATACCGTAATACCTCTATGTTTTGGGACACTCTTAAGTTTTCGGACATCCCTTTTTTTAGCAAAAATAATTATTTTTCGTGACTCTTAATTTTCGGACACACAATTTTTCGTCCATAATTCATGTCTCTAAGTTTTCGGACAGTATATTTTACAGCGCTATTTTACCAAATGTCGGTCCTGTTTTCGATATCTAATAACACTTCGATCATGGGATTTTACAACCAGATTAACATCATGAAACATGGCAGGTGCATGCCTGAGGGCAACGGACCATTACATTTGCGTTATTGGGTAAATAACCTTGTAAACCGGTATTAAATAATGGTCTCACCCGATAGCATAAGCGTTATGACAATTATCAGAGGTAGTGCCAATTAACAGTTTAATTATCTACCTCAATGGTCTACCCTTCTCAGTAAAAAACTGTGACAAATACTAAACACTTAAACATAGTGTGATGCACCCTATTGCAAGTTTTACGATCAATGAAAGGTGTTAGACAACAACTAACGGAAATGAACGAACAAAGAATTGATAGTTTGCTTTTTTTATTGTGTTAATTACAGGTTCATACTAGCGAGTAGTACATCACATGCTCATCTTTGAACTCGTTGGTCAAAGTACAACCTTGAAGTAACTTTTTGTCAAATAAATTAAGCATTTAAAATTATTTAAAATGCAGTGCACACATATATAACTGTAATTTATACTATACGGTATGGTATTTTACAAGCGCGTGCTATTACCAGTAGACGTTGATACAATTGACGCTATTTTCGGTCACTTCAATTTTCGACTCTAAGTTGTCTGACACCTGTATTTTGTAAATATATTTCGTATCTAAGTTTTCGGACACAAAAAAAATAATTATTTTTAAGTGTCCGAAAACATAGAGTAATTACGGTATGACATGTGATGGAAATATAGGACTGATTCTTTTGACATTTATGGCGTCATGTTACCAAGCAACCACTTTCAATTACAAGGAACATTTTCTGTTAACATTATTTTCAAATATTTTACATCCAAAACAATTGCTTTTATTTTAAACACATTTTACCTGTAACTGGCCGAGGGTTGATAGGTTCCACAAAGGTCTCCACGAGAATTGAATCGCCATCATCTATAGAGTCCAGTAGATCTTCTACTGCATCAATAACCGAGTCCACATTACCAGGAGCATGGAATGTTACACCAATACTTGCGTGGTAATCTGGGCCAGACGGTTTGACAACAATCTGTTAAACAAGGAACACATAGGCAAGTTTAATTTAATTATGATTAATTATTTAATTCAGAAGACAGGCTTTTACCCAGGATTTTGATGTCACAAAGGGGTATACAAATTTGATTTATTTTTCATGTGCCAAATGTTATTTTCTATATAACGTTAAAAACATATAACAAGCCGAGAAACATAAGTTGACATTTTTGCACATGAGTGCCCCTTAATTGGAACTTCAGGCAAAAGGGTAACTCTGTGCTTAAAGATTCTGAGCATTATTTAATTCGCTGATTGTAACAATTACTAGCAGATTTCCCAATACTCCCAGCCCTCAGCACAGGAATGTCTGTTTAATTTACGCTAGCATTAGCATCTCAGCCAATCGTCCATCCTGTGCATTAAAACATGTCAGCTCTCATGATGTTTGAGATGGTTTTTTTTTAATGAAAACAAACATGTAATCTTTATACTGTTTTATCATTTTTGAAGTTATGAAATTTTACGATTTAAATTATTCAATCACTTATGGGTGCTTAAAGATGTGGAAACATGTTGAAACAAGAGATGCGTTTGTCAGAAACACAATGCCCCCTATTGAGCCACTATGAAATAAAATTTTGATATGTCATTTGGCAGGTTTAGCAGGGCTCGAAATTAACACTCGCACACTCCCAATGCGAGTGAAAAATACCGATTGCGAGTTAAGTTTTAAGCCACTAGTAATTTTTTGCGAGTAAAGAAATAATGAAAAAAGACAGTAATATTGCTAAATGCGTTCGACGTCCTTAACCCTAAACCGTAGGTCATAAAACGTCCTAATACCCGTATGCGGAAGCGGGCGCCTTGTATGTAGACTAGTATACTTAAAGTACAGATACAAGGAGGGTGTTGGTACAAAGAACGTGAGACAGTCGACTAATTCACACGTGTTCATTGAACTTGAACAGACATGGCGTCGAAGCGAAAAATAACTAGTTTCTTTTTGCCCACAGACGGAAAAAACAATACGAAAGATAGAGCAAAGTTAACTGTTGAATAAAACAAGAGCACTGCCTTGCGGGTGCAGACCGCTCATCTATTTTCTTTTTAAAGGTGAAGGGACTCTCATTTTCAATCACAAAGGAGGGAGGGTTGGAGTGAAGAGGGGTGTATAGTGTGGGGGCGTGGACATTTATTACATTATCTTCCAAATATGCGGAAATAAAAAAAGAAAAAAATCGGGGGGAGGGGGGGGGGGGGGTATTCTTGGGTGCGATGGTTGGACGGTATTTCAAACATTAAACAAGGGCTGTTTGTAAAACATGCATGCCCCCCATATGGGCTGTCCATTGTAGTGGCAGCCATTGTGTGAATACGATTTTTGTCACTGTGACCTTGACCTTTGACCTAGTGACCTGAAAATCAATAGGGGTCATCTGCGGGTCACGATCAATGTACCTATGAAGTGTCATGATCCTAGGCAAAAGCGTTCTTGAGTTATCATCCGAAAATCATTTTACTATTTCAGGTCACCATGACCTTGACCTTTGACCATGTGACCTCAAAATCAAAAGGGGTCATATGCAAGTCATTATTAATCTACCTATGAAGTTTCATGATCCTAGGCGTATGCGTTCTTGAGTAATCATCCGAAAACCATTTTACTATTTCGGGTCACCGTGACCTTGACCTTTGATCTAGTGATCTCAAAATCAATAGGGGTCATCTGCGAGTTATGATCAATCTACCCATGAAGTTTCATGATCCTAGGCGTATGCGTTCTTGAGTTATCATTCAAAAACCATTTTACTATTTCGGGTCACCATGACCTTGACCTTTGACCTAGTGACCTCAAAATCAATAGGGGTCATCTGCAAGTCATGATCAATGTACCTATGAAGTTTCTTGATCCTAGGCCCAAGCGTTCTTGAGTTATCGTCTGACAACCACCTGGTGGACGGACCGACAGACTGACCGACATGAGAAAAGCAATATACCCCCTCTTCTTCGAAGAGGGGCATAATAATAACAATAAATATTTGTTTTTTAACAGTTTCCAAAAAAAAAAATAGGGGGGTGGGGTGGGTGGGTATAGTGTGAGGGTGTGGTTGTCATTTGCGAGATGATCTTAAAAAAAAAAAAAAAAATAGGGGGGGGGGGGGGAAATTCGGGGGGGGGGGAGGGGGGGAGGGGGAGGGAGGGGGGGTATTCTTGGGTGCGATGGTTGGACGGTATTTCAAACATACAATAATAAAAAAAATATTTGTGTTTTTTAACTGTGTCAAAAAAAAAATTGGTAGGGTGGGGTGGGTGGGGGGTGTTGTATAGTGTGAGGGTGTGGTGGTCATTTGTGAGATGATCTTAAAAAAAAAATAAAATATATATATATATATATTTAGGGGGGGGATTCGGAGGGGGGGGGGTGGGGTGGGGGGTATAGCATAGTGTGAGGGTGTGGTAGTCATTTGTGAGATTATCTTAAAAAAAATATATATATATATATATATATTTAGGGGGGGGGGATTCGGAGGGGGGTGGGGTGGGGGGGGGATAGTATAGTGTGAGGGTGTGGTGGTCATTTGTGAGATGATCTTAAAAAAAAAAAATAGGGGGGGGAATTTGGGGATGGGGGGGGGTGGGGGGTATTCTTGGGTGCGATGGTTGGACGGGATTTCAAAAATAAAATAATAAAAATAAATATTTGTGTTTTTTAACCGTTTAAAAAAAAACAATTTGGGGGGGGGGGAGTGGGGGAGGGGTATAGTGTGAGGGTGTGGTGGTCATTTGTGAGATGATCTTAAAAAAAAAAGTTAGGGGGGGGGATTCGGGGAGGGGGGGGGGGGGATTCGGGGAGGGCACGGGGGATGGTTTGGGTGGAGTCTATTGTGGTATGTCAGGTAAGAGTAGTTTTGTCAAAGTATCAATCAAATCTAATCATAAATAAAGAAGTTATGGCAATTTTAGCAAAATTTAATAATTTGACCTTGAGAGTCAAGGTCATTCAAAGGTCAAGGTAAAATTCAACTTGCCAGTTACAGTAACCTCATGATAGCATGAAAGTATTTGAAGTTTGAAAGCAATAGCCTTGATACTTTAGAAGTAAAGTGGATCGAAACACAAAATTTAACCATATATTCAAAGTTACTAAGTCAAAAAAGGGCCATAATTCCGTAAAAATGACAACCAGAGTTATGCAATTTTTCCTTTTACTGTACCCTTATGATAGTTTGCAAGTGTTCCAAGTATGAAAGCAATATCTATGATAGTTTAGGGGTAAAGTGGACCAAAACACAAAACTTAACCAAATTTTCAATTTTCTAAGGCCTAACAAAAAAATATGTTTGTTTCCACTGACATGGCCTAAAAAATTAGGGTAGGTAGGTAGGCAAATAATTTTATTTTAAAAAATATTTTTTTTTAGAAAATGTCGTACATGGTGCATCTTCTTCTCATTTTTTTTGTGTACAACTGTATGTCCAATAAATTTGATGATGTATGTAATGCAATATGGCTTTATTTAAATGCTTTAATGAAATAAAAACTTGCTGTTCATTAATTTTGCATTTGTTGCTTTCCTTATTTCCGAGTTTAATGTTGACTTCTGGCAGCAGCTTTAATAGTCCATTTTATTACCAATAAAAGGCATTACTAAAGCCGCAGTAAGCTTGACCCTCAGAGTCTATAGGGATTCAGTGTTGTTATACTTTCCGTTCCTTTGGAATCATGGAGTATATACTATATTATTTATAATTTATAATATATTAAATAGCCCAAAAGCCATGCTTGGGGGACGCGAGTGGTGTTGCATGTAACATTATCACCATGAACAGACCCAATCAAACTGGGTGTGCTATTATATTTCTTGGATGCAGTTTATGCTTCCAAAGGACCACATTTTCAGATTATATTATGTACTGGTGTTGTGAGGTCTATCTACCAGGGCTAGCGCTGTCCCAAAATTTCTTTGAGCCGACCAGGTTTTTGTATTTCGCTGCGCGAAAACTGGTTTTGACATAATTATATATACATTTACTATCAACTTGTCAATATTCTTTTAATGACAACAAGGGCATATCACATATCATAATGTAACATACATTTTTCAATATACAAATAATTAGTATGGTACTTGTCAAAGTACAAACATAAGTTATTTTATAGATGAACATTTAATAGGGGTGTCGATTGTTCCAAATTTGAAATCCTGAAAATTAGGCTGGGGGTCTTGGAACTGCAGCCGCAGGAATCCAACAGGAATAAAGGGCAGATCCACCAACCCATCCAGAGCCCTTACTAATTGTTCTTTTTTATAGTCTTTCCAATTGTATTTTCAGGTGAATACAATTTAAAATATTATAAACCACACCGTCCGTATCACCGCATGTGCATTCGTCATTCTATTTCTTCTATAAAGAACTTCGAAAATAAATTATAATCGATGAAAAATAATGTATCCGAAAATGACAGTCTGAAAAATTGTACGCGCTTGCCACATTAATTAAAATGTGCATATCGTTTGACTGCAGACATTGCAAAACCTAGCAAATATACAATTTGGTTGCCATATTGCTTTACAATAGCATTTTTTGTGGGTAAAAAACAACTTAATTATCACCTTTTAATTTCAAACGATATTCGGCAAAAAGGTGTAACATCGTCAAAATAGAACTTATTATTTAATTATCATCCTTTAATTCAGATCGATAGTCGGGAGAAAGGTGTTAAGTAATCAGCTTAGAAATAATTTATTTATTGGTACGCTTCTTTTGATTTGCTAATCTTTATATACGACGTTTGCCATCGGCCGCTATATTGTTGGCAGACGACAAGATCAACTGACTGTGTATTCCAAGTGTACAGTGTCTGCGCATGAATGACCCAATATCATGTGTGAGCAAACTCATTGCTGATTGGCCAGCTACCACGTGCGCTTCAATAACAATAAAAATGATATGCGGATAACGTAGACAAGTTTGACAAGTTTATTGACCGTCGCCGAAAAATACGCTGTCCGATTTTTTTTCGAATTTTGGGCTCAAAAAAGATTAGGACCGGTGGCAAAAAATTAGGTAAGGTCGGGCCACCGGAAACAAACAATTATTTTTGTTACGCCTAAGTATAAAGGGCCCATAATTCCGTACAATGCCAGTCAGAGTTACATAACTTTGCCTGCACAGTCCCCTTATGATAGTTTATAGGTGTTGCAAGTATGAAAGCAATAGCTTTGATACTGTAGGAATAAAATGGACCTAAACACAAAACTTAACCAAATTTTCAATTTTCTTAGTATAGAAAGGGCACATAATTCTGTCAAAATGCCAGTCAGAGTTACATTACTTTGCCTGCACAGTCCCCTTATGATAGTTAGTAAGTGTTGCAAGTATGAAAGCAATAGCTTTGATACTTAAGGAATAAAATGGACCCAAACACAAAACTTAACTAAAATTTTCAATTTTCTAAGTATAAAAAGGGCACATAATTCTGTCAAAATGCACGCCAGAGTTATCTAACTTTGCCTGCCCAGTCCCCTCATGATAGTAAATAAGTGTACCAAGTTTGAATGCAATAGCATTGATACTTTCTGATGAAAGTGGACCTAAACGCAAAACTTAACCGGACGCCAACGCCGACGCCAACGCCAAGGTGATGACAATAGCTCATAATTTTTTTTCAAAAAATAGATGAGCTAAAAAATGAAATTAAACTATGTTTCCAGCAAAATTTGCGAGAATGTTTTTGATTTTGCCAGTTGGTATTAAAGCTGCTCGCAATGTTTTGCAAGTAGAAAAAAAAGTTAAATTCGAGCCCTGGGTTTAGAAATTATTTCCCTTTGAAAGCTTATTACTTCCCTTGGATTGTATTTTTTTACTTTTGACCTTGAAGGATGACCTTGACCTTTCACCACTCAAAATGTGCAGCTCCATGAGATACACATGCATGCCAAATATCAAGTTGCTATCTTCAATATTGCAAAAGATATGATGCAAACAAACCAACAAACAAACCAACAGACAGGGCAAAAATGATATGTCCACCAGTATAGACTGGGGGATATAAAAAGTAAATTTCAATCCCTGTAGGAATGTGATGCTGGGAACACTCCCAATGAAGAGAAATTACCCTACTCCCTCAAAATTCTGTAAATGTCTAACCGTTCCAAGGATAACTAGCACCAATGAATCAATTCTTACACATGAAAACTTCAAAGCATGCTTGTCAAGGGTGTTACCTCTCTGTTAAGAATGAAGAACACATTTTTAAGGATGTTACCTTTCTGTTAAGAATGAAGCACACATTTTCAAGGATGTTACCTTTCTGTTAAGAATTAATCACACAATTTCAAGGATGTTACCTTTCTGTTAAGAATTTATCACACATTTTCAAGGATGTTACCTTTCTGTTGAGAATGAATCACACATTTTCAAGGATTTTACCTTTCTGTTGAGAATGAATCACAAATTTTCAAGGATGATACCGTTCTGTTGAGAATGAATCACACATTTTCAAGGATGATACCTTTCTGTTGAGATTGAATCACACATTTTCAAGGATGTTACCTTTCTGTTGAGAATGAATCACACATTTTCAAGGATTTTACCTTTCTGTTGAGAATGAATCACACATTTTCAAGGATGATACATTCTGTTGATAATGAAGCACACATTTTCAAGGACGATACCAGGGCTTGACATTAACTTTTAAAGCCACTTGTCCAGTCGGACAAGTAGACAAAAAATTTCACTTGTCCTGAACAAAAAGCGACTTGTCCTGACCGTTATATCTTATTCTGCTTAGTACTTTGCAAAATAAAGATATAATACATAATGCTCAAATCATAAAGACTTCAATTGTTCAAAATACATGTTAACATAATTGTAGGCAATTTCAATACAAAAAGAACTGACTAGTATAACAGGAAAACTCGAGATTATTGATTTTTAAACATTATACAAATCCATAATACCTGACAAAAACTTGTGTTTTGCCACCATAAAGCAGAAAATCTTCAAAGTGATGAATATGTACAGTATTGAACTGATATTTTAAACAACCTTAACACAACTCACTGACCAAATGTTTCCTGAAAATGTCCCCTTGCCTTGGGCCATTTACAAAATAGGATTGACAAATAAATCAATATCAATTAACATTAACAATACAAAATTGTAACTGAAATTCAAATCTGTCATGGAGACAAATGTTCAGGTGTCGTAAAATGCATATTCTTTACAAGGGAGAATATTCTTGTTATCTTGGCAAAGAAAAATGTAAGGGTTGCTTCCCTTGTGAACAGTACAGTGTATTATCACATGGAACTATCGGAATATCTCGGGCTTTGTTGTTAAAATGTAAACAAAATTATATTCCAAAAAGTTTTGTGGTAACTCCACAGAAATAATGGATTTAAAGGCATTTTTTCTAAGTAATT
Source organism: Dreissena polymorpha (assembly GCF_020536995.1). Lineage (NCBI taxonomy): Eukaryota > Metazoa > Mollusca > Bivalvia > Myida > Dreissenidae > Dreissena > Dreissena polymorpha. Next base: position 78,615,650 of record NC_068364.1, read on the forward strand.
AAATTATAACAACCACTCGTCCCGTCGGACTAGCAAATTCTTTATTTACTTGTCCGGACTAACAATTTTGTTGTCTGGACATTCGGACTTCCGTTAATGTCGAGTCCTGATACCTTTCTGTTGAGATAAAGCACAATAGTCAAGGATGTTACCTTTCTGTTGAGATGAAGCACAAGTCAAGGATGTTACCTTTCTGTTTAGAATGGAAGATCACATTGTCAAGGATGTTACCTTTCTGTTTAGAATGGAAGGCTTTTTCAGGAAGTTCCTGATCTCCTCCTCCATGGGTACTGCATGAGTACACACCCCACCACCGTCCACAATCTGCTTAGCCGTAAACACGCAATTTGTCATCAGGTCAACTGGGTGACTTTCGATGGGGGCATTCAATGTGTTTGGCACGTTGCTGTTTTCTTCCTTGTTGTCAAAAGTGTTCTGCTTTTGAATGTTTTCTTCCTGGGGATTTCCGCTTTTAACACATCGACCTAATGTGCAAACTTTGATGGTTTCACTGCTTGGGACCTGCAAATAACACAGATGTGTTCAATTGTATTTGATTTGCTTAAAAAGCACAGTGCTAAATGCATTAATGGTGTGCAACAGACAACTGTGGTGTTCTTTATGGGTTGTTTTTCTTAGAGGAAATAGCTGAATGGCCTCAAAATTAAATGATATTAATATTTCCACTGAAATGTTTATATAAAGACAGGTTTAAATGTTTTTTGTTACTTCAACATACTCATTTTCAATGTGCCAATGTCATTTGTGCAAACTTATTGTGTAAATACAGTCATTTAAATCATGTTGACTTGCAGTACAAATCCAAAAGTCGCTTACAAAAGCTCACTTTGTGCTCAAGTGAGCTAAAAGTCATCAAAATGTCTTTTGAAAACTTAAATTACAGGACTCAACAAAACTCCCAGAGAATCTCATTAAAATCAAATAAAAATGTTCGCTCAGTTTGTTAATGTTGTTATAATCTGATATCACATTTGAGGTCACCCTCAGGTGACCTTCTAATAACCAATCAAATTGTCACTCTTCAAAACTCTTAGATTTTCTTTTTTATTCACTCAGTAAGGTTATAAGGTGAACACCTTAACATAACGAGTTATTTCATTGGTAAAAACAATGGACACCTAAGATTTAACTTAGAGGTAAACAGAAAGGTCAAAGTCTTATGCAATATGTTCTCAGATCCTAACAGCCATATAATGCCCAGTTTTAAAGCAGCCAATTTCAATTTAACAAGTTGGTGCGCTATTCTGTGTTCTAATTTGTGAAGAATTCATTGTACTTTGGTAAATATATATAAACAAAGCCATGGTTTGCATTTAAAAATCTGCTCTGCGTTATACATGGCTGTACATAATACATGGTAAAGCACTGTAATAAGGCGATTTTATTTTAACGAGATTGAACCCCAGGTGTACAAGACTGACACCCCAAACCAGCTTCATGAAAACATACGAATCTCTTTGGCGCGAGAGTGAACGCAAGACTCTCCGGGTGTGGCACACCACAACGTGACATCTGGTAACGCGTCCACAGTTTGTCGTCCACTACCGCACACAGGGGGACTGAGCTGCTCATTGGAATGTCCAGATTTTTCTACAATCAACAACGTTTCAATGTAATGCAAACCTTTTTTTTTTACCTTTTCTAAACGGTTTCCTTGCTTCAATTGTTGAATTTATTGCATTTAAAGCCACACACCTTATTTGGCATAGTAAATTTAAGAATAAATAAGAAACATATTTTATCTATGCCAATTAGAATATATCTGGTGGTTACAAGGTAGAAATCCGTCTTTTTTGCGCTTATAAACTTAAAAATAATCGCGTTTGTCGAAATGGACGTATACGTCTAGAAATCCTACTTTCGTTTGTAAGGGCGTTTCCGTTTGAAAAATAATTAATTACTGGCTAACAAGGCTATAGATTTAATTTTATATATGCCAATTAGAATAACTCTGGTGGTTACTAGGTTAAATCCGTCTTTTTGTACTTTAAGACCTAAAAAGAATCTCGTTTGTCGAAATGAAAGTATACATATATAAATCCTACTTTCGGTTTTAAAAGCGTACATACCGTTTGAAAAACAATAAATTACTTGCTAACTAGGCTATAGATTTCACACTTTCTAATTGCATCTATATGTATTGATTTACATGTATTTCATTTCAAGGTGTGTGCCTTTAAATATTTCAAATTAAATTAATACTAACAACATAATAATAAAGACAAACCATTATGAACTGCAATCAGCAATGTCTCACTGTCATGCAGGCATTTTCTACGATCACTTTTGTATCAGCTACCTTTTAACCATTGTGAAATAAATGCTCAGACATTGTTAAAATTGAGTAAATTAATACAATACATAATAAGAAAAAAATATATATATACTTCACATGACTGTTTATCCCACAAAGTACAGATAAATATTTGCTAAATATTTACTTTCAATTGTTTCTAAGAACTAAAAACTCCACTTCTTTTTTAATTTTTAATTGGGTAGATAAAAATCAATTTATATGTTCTATGTCTTAAGAAAACATGTTATGTTTAATCCATGCATTAATTAATACTGCTACACAACTTGTACCACAGACAGTTGTGGAATGGGCTATATTAAAAAACCATACCTCTAATTCAGTACCCCAGTCCGTCAGGCCAGAAGTCGCTGCATTGGTGAAGAAGTTGATGAGGTAGGTGCATTTCCGTGGAGGGTTAAACTCGTCGATGTAGGTCACGCCCCCCTTGTGGAACGTGATTGCCTTTAGAATGAAGAGCTCATACAGACCTGGACTTTCTAATGATGGTTTCTTCAATACCCAGGACTCGGAGAATATCAAATGCATGCTGTCTGACACTTGGTTTCCACCTGAAAAATAAAGCTATGTATTTGGCGAGCATTGAAACGATCTAGCATTTTTTTTTGCACAGTTGGGAAATGTACCATTATAGCACCATTTGGGGAAATTTAGCGGGGAAAAAGCCTGGAGTGGGGAATTAAAGCTCACATCGTGAAATATTACTTTGGGAATTTTGGGTCTTTTAAAATGCTTTGTACTTATTTTCACAATCCCATCTTCATATTCTTTTACATGGCTTTTGGCTTAAACGTTTACTTTCAATACTCATTTTATTTGTTCAGTTGTAAATATATAATGACCATTTGCAATGAAGTTGATTAAACTTTCCTACAATTTGAGAATTTTCTAGATGTAAATTGGGATTTTTTCCCCGTAGATTGGGATAATGGTTCTTTATAAAGAAGAAACAATCCTTGTAATATCAGGCCAAAACTAGAGTTTGTGAAAATAGTATAGCAGAATTCCCTTGGAATGCAACATTATGTAATACATGTACATGTATGTAGCCATGTTGCATTTGAAAAGTGATTTTAACATAGGCGGTGTTGCAGTTGAAAAGTGATTTTAACATAGGCGGTGTTGCAGTTGAAAAGTGATTTTAACATAGGCGGTGTTGCAGTTGAAAAGTGATTTTAACATAGGCGGTGTTGCAGTTGAAAAGTGATTTTAACATAGGCGGTGTTGCAGTTGAAAAGTGATTTTAACATAGGCGGTGTTGCAGTTGAAAAGTGATTTTAACATAGGCGGTGTTGCAGTTGAAAAGTGATTTTAACATAGGCGGATACCAACTGTAGATGCACAGCTAAATACCATCAGGTACAATGATTGCAAGTTTGAATGTTGTATGTTCAAATGTGTAGAACACCTTACAACAAATATGAGTCTATGGACAGACAGATGGATAGACAGACAAACAGACAGACAGATATCCAACAATAATTGATTTTGAGGGTTTGGGGGATATCAAATTAGGTTCAACATTCATCTGCAGTGATATTCTGAGAATATTTCAACTATTTGTTATAGGCAATAACACTTTACTATGTAAACAAGAGTGCCACAGGTCCTAAGGCATGAAGACAACAAAGAACTGATATGTTCTGAGCAAGCAATGTTCACAAGGTTTCACAAAAGACTTCTAAGGAAAACTGTGTTAACACCTAATTTTTAAGTGTCTGAAAACATAGAGTAATTACGGCACTGTAGCAGCCATGGTTTTTAACCAACCATTATCATTTTTTAACACTGTTAGGCCATAACAACCTGACAAGATGTTTGTATGATTTTTCGCACCTAATTGTATCATGAAACTAAAATATATGTATAGTATTATTGCACACTCAATGTCTATTTTGCCTGGCACCTGATTTTTTCAGCTTTTAGTCATTTTGCTATACACATTGATTAACCTTACATTTTTTTACCAATATACTATTTTTTGTTCATCTCTTAATGATACACAATAACAAGATTAATGGCTGATCAAAAATGTCACTTTAGGTTAACCTTTCAGCCCCCAAAAATAAAAGAAAATATACCCTGTTTGGCATCTCAGGGCATTGTAAACTTATCCTGACATTAAAATGGAAGAAACAGATGAAAGGAGGAGAAATCAAATCCCTGGTCATTGAACATCAAATCCCTGGTTGTTAAGCATCAAACCCCTGGTCATTGAACATCAAACCCCTGGTCATTGAACATCAAACCCCTGATTATTAAACATCAAATCCTTGGTTGTTAAACATCAGAGCCCTTGTCATTAAACATCAAACCCCTGGTCATTGAACATCAAATCCCTGGTTGTTGAACATCAAACCCCTGGTCATTGAACATCAAACACCTGGTTGTTATACATCAAACACCTGGTCGTTGAACATCACATCCCTGGTTGTTATACATTAAATCCCTGGTCATTGAACATCAAATCCTTGGTTGTTGAACATCAAACCCCTGGTTATTGAACATCAAACACCTGGTTGTTATTCATCAAACACCTGGTCATTGAACATCAAATCCATGGTTGTTGAACATCAAACACCTGGTCATTGAACATCAAACACCTGGTTGTAATACATCAAACACCAGGTTGTTGAACATCAAATTCCTGGTTGTTTAACATCAAATCCCTGGTCATTGAACAGAAAATCCCTGGTTCTTATACATCAAACCCCTGGTCATTGAACATCAAACCCCTGGTCATTGAACATCGAACCCCTGGTCATTGAACATCAAACCCCTGGTTGTTTTACAGTACAGTCCAAGCGTTTTCCCAAAAAAACGCGCTCCTTCCGCTGGGCTTTTGTCTGCTAGCGAGTGCTTCAGCGGCGGGGAAGGCGAGATGTACTCGCTAAAACGCTCGGCGTTCTGCCGAGTTAGCTAATACCCGCGGCTTGTATAACTTTAGCCTAGTCGGTAAATGCATACAATTTCTGTTCTTATCAGGACACCGCCGCGCAACACCGTGGAAGTAGTGTGCTACTGTGAATGCCAAAAAATAAAAACATTGTAATTAAAAATTGTTTAAATACTGTGGCTAAATAAAAATAAAGATAATTGTATAGAAATTTAATATGTATATTTTAACTCACAGGTACGTCTACAATATGAATGAATATGCCAGGTGATCGTTTAAAGTTTCGTTTTGTTATATGTTGCATGTTACAGTTTCAACAGTTGTTTAAAAGCTTTTTTGTGTTAATCTATGATGTTCTGTTTTTTCTCGATTTGTTTAACTAACGCATGCATGTACGTTGTTTGTTCTCGATGTGTTTTACTTACTCATGCATGTACGTATAATGCAAAAAGTACCTTGTGTTCAACATAAATTATTTAGTAATAACATATTTTAACAAATTATAACAATTGTATAAATGGGAATTGCATACGGTTAGTTTAAGTTACTCGTTAAATTGCTTTAACATATACGACTGACATGGATTTTAATCATGTCTTGCAAGATACGTTGTACTTAGTACAAGCGTTTTGTAAATATATAATTAGTTTGTTATTCCTTTTTAGGGCAGCTGTTGTTTCTCTGAGAAAAAACATTCAAAATGGATATTGTTGTATTTCTCTTTTCGATACAATTATTGGTTACATGTAGCTTACATGGGCACACAATGCACTTGTAATCGTCAATATATTTAATAAAGCAACTCATAAATAGTTACCACCTTCTTTCAGCAATCAATGGAATTACCTACCTTCAAAGAGAAAATAAATGCATTAGTGAGGAGAGAACTGGCTTTGTTCTGACAATTAAAGCCATTCCTTATGCATTCGTTGAACGTGTTTACTTGAGTAAGTAGTGCAAATTTAGTTGACCAAGATATGCGAAATAAGAGCATGATTCAAAGTTGCCATTAGACCGATACATCATTATGGAGGAAACTTATTTATCAGCAAGAATTTTTTATAGCTAAACTTTGGTTTATATTTCTAAAATTGTTAGAATGAATATGACGTTCTGCCATAATATAGATATAAACAATACGTGTAATAATTTACATGTGTACGACAATACACAGTTTGTGCACGTCTTAAAATTGTATTTATATATATATAGATATATATATATATATATATATATATATGTACTTGTAATAAATGTAATTTTATCTGAAAATCAACGAGTCAAACAAAGATTAATTGATCGTTATCTCGTTAAACACGGAGTTTCCTCCGCGTTTCCCATCGCCGAGGGCCGCCGCGTCGGCTTATCAATTTGCCATTCGACATTAACATGATTGAGATCAATCAGGACTTTTGCTGCCTATCACAAAATGTGACTTATTTCTTAAAGTTAAAAGTAAATATTTTAAATTGTGGTTGAAATTTTGTATGAAATAGCTAAACAACTTCCACACTTATTAGAATTAAACTACACAATTAGTTTATAAGGATTCTGAAGATAGCAGCCAAATGACAATTAAAATGATGCACAGATGTGAATAAATTGTTCAATAAAAATAAAATAACAATTGCTTGGAGCAAAAAAAACACAGGAAGGTCCAAATCCTGTTACCTACATTCAATCAATGGTGCCATGAGCTCACAGGGTGCAGACAGCACAGCAACGACGGCGTTCTCTTTGTTGATGGTGCGTCGAGGCATCGCAGTGCGGTCCTCAGTTTCAGGAAAACCGGTCTCATAGAAAGTGTACTGCAGTGAATTGTAGAAATCCAACACCGCCTCATCAACGGAGTCCGACTGTATTTAACAACATAGGAATGGAATAATGAGCTTTTCTTTGTCAAAGCTCTGTCATTGCATGCATGATCAGTAGATATGACAAATTTGGGCTCAAGTTGAAAATAAACAAGTTGCTTCAGAGGAAAACAATACATTGTGATGAATACTCTAAATAAGCGGTTCTCTGTGAAAAGGGGGTTTAATGCATGTGTTTAAAGTGTTGTTCCAGATTAGCCTGTGCAGACTTTCTTTAATTGAAAAATATCATCAAAGTGTAAAGTGTTGTCCCTGATTAGCCTGTGCGTACTGCACAGGCTAATCTGGGACAACATTTTACGCACAAGCATTAAACCACCTTTTCACAGAGAACGGCCCAAATCTAATTTAATCATCTGGCTGTGATTTCTTGACCAAACAAACTTGGCCAAACGATTGGGATGCATTCCTAGGTAATCTACAGATATCTTTTAACAACAGATAGAATTTAAACTGCAAATAACTTGTAGTTGCAAATAATTGCAATTCACCTTTTCCCACTCAGGATCTAAGTGAAAAAGGCTACATGGAAACATCATAAAACCAGGACAGCCTGCGCGTAACTAACAGGCGGTTCTTGTTTTATGCTGTTTGCTGCTTATGAGTATCTAAGTGTTGGAAATGAAGTCTTTTAAACTGGAAACTATTAATCAGTTTAAAATTTCATTTCATTTTCAAAGGGACGGCCAATTGGGTCAAAAATGCGTACAATGTATATGAGTGGCAAAGGGTTAACTCCAACTTACCCGATATCCTCTGCCAAGTATGATGGGGTCCCCAAGGTTGACCTCAGTGTTCCATGTGACACACATGCCATGGGTCTTACAGTACTGATCCTGCTCCAGGTCACCGGTTTTCTTGACCCCAAAGTGAGTGATGAGGTTCTCCTCATATTCATCATCGTCTCTTTCCTTTTCCTTCTCGTCATTTTTCTTCATGCTAAAGCGACTAGTGACGTTTTCATCCACATCCTTGTCAACATCATCAATATCTTTATCATCATCCACATCTTTGTCTTCATCCACTTCCTTTTCATCTTTTTCATTTATCTCCAAGTTTTCCACCTTTAAAAGGGAGGCAATTGTCTGTTCTTTTCTATACATGTGTGCGCTATCATACTAATGAATATACTCTTAGATTTTGATGTTGAAACAGCTGCTAAAGAATAAATTTACTCATATTGATAATATCATTAAACAGGTTTTCTTTAAAATTAAAGTAACTATGAATTTAACATAAGGACAATATCTTTGTGTTTTTCCCTTACACAACTTGAATATTGTATTAATCTGGAAGGTTAGAATGGTGCGGCTTAATTAAAAGGCGGTATTTCTTGCAAAGTGAGTCTGATAAAAAGGCAGTGTTTTTCTTCACCATATCAGAATAGGATCAGGTCCGTTTAGATTGGGAATCCCGGAGTTTTGACCAAAATTGGTAAATTGGTATTTTTGTGTTTTTTTTGCTTCAAAATGAGGATACAAGTGTTTTTAATATTAAATGTAATAAAGTGTTACTTGTAGAGCTGGATGCGATAAACTAAATGTTGATATAAAAAAAGATTTTTTTTTTAAACCTTCAATATTGGAAAAATTTTCAAAAGTATATGCTATTTCCATTGGGAATTGGTCTGAATATGAGCCCTAATTTTGAAAAATAAACAACTCTGAAAGGGCATACAATGTATTAGATTTAACTTTTTTTCACCTGAATGAATATTCAATGTCATATTGTATTGTATAGCTGATTCATTTAATCTGGGTTTTTTTTAAATGTTTTATGTGAAATAAAGCTAAAACATTGGAAATGTTAATGAGCAATAACACACCCTACTTAATTGTCACTAACTGCCAAGCTTATTTTAATTTAGAAGTCAAAATCATTATTTTTAATGAAAAATGCTTAAGTATTTACAGCTTTTTAAACATGTATTTCTTGATGGAAATAATTAAAGAAAAGACAAAAAATCCATATTATCATTTACACTACTTTTATGATGATGATGATGTAACTTGCTGCAGACATTGTTTTTTGTCATCATGATAAAACAAGAGCATCGCATAACGAGTGCCAACGCTCGGCTGCGGGTGCAGTTTTGAACAAGAGCTGTCAGAGGACAGCGCGCTCGACTATTCGAGTGCTTGACAGTATAGCATAAGCCATCATGAGGAAATTGTTCATATTAAATAATTTATTAGACGATCTTTCAAAAAAAAAAAGAAAAAAAAATTGGGGGGGGGGGAGGGGGGGTGAGAGGGGGGTATAATGTGGGGTGGTGTAATTTATTAGATGATGTTTAAAAAAAAAATGGGGGGGGGGGGGGGGTAGGGGGGTGGGTGGTGAGAGGGGGGTATAATGTGGGGTGTGGTAATTTATTAGATGATGTTTAAATAACAAATTTTTTTGTGGGGGGGGGTGGGGGGGGTAGGGGAGGTGGGGGGTGAGAGGGGGGTATAATGTGGGGTGGGGTAATTTATAAGATGATGTTTTAAAAAAAAAATATGGGGGGGGGTGAGGTTGGGGGGGGGGGGGCAAGGGATTCTGGGTAGGGGCGTGGGGTATTGTTTGGGTGGAATCCATTGTGGTATTCAGGTAAGTGTTGTTTTGTCAAAGTAATAATAAAATGTGATCATAAATAAAGAAGTTATGGCAATTTAAGCAAAATGTTCAATTAACTTAGTGTAAAAGGGGCCATAATTATGTCAAAATGCTTGATACAGTGGTCTGCTCTTGTTTATAGGTATGGGTCATGTTGGTAAACAAGTATGCAACATATAAAAGCAATATGTCGAAGGATATAGGAAATATTTGGGGTAGTACGCAAACTTTAACATAGATTTATCAATAATATGCATATTCTAAATATAAAAGGGGCAATAATTATGAAAAAATGCTTGATAGAGTTGTCTGCTCTTGTTTATAGGTTGGGGTGATGTTGGTAAACAAGTAGGCAAAATGTAAAAGCAATATGTCAAGGGACAATGAAAATAAATGGGGTAGAACAAAAACTTTAACATTTGCTGCATATTCTAAGTGGAAAAGGGGCCATAATTATGACAAAATGCTTGATAGAGTTGTCTGCTCTTGTTTATAGGTTGGGGTCATGTTGTTAAACAAGTATGCAAAATATGAAAGCAATATGTCAAGGGACAAAGAAAATATTTTGGGCAGTACGAAAACTTTAACATTTGCACGCTAACGCTAATGCAGAGGCCGACGCCGGGTTGAGTAGGATAGCTCCACTATATATATTTCATATAATAGTCGAGCTAATAAATGAAAGCCTTTCAGATTTTTTTATTTTTTTTTAGAGGTCACAGTGACCTTGACCTTTGACCTAGTGACCCAAAAATGGTTGTGGCATGTAGAACTCATGAAGGTGCATCTACATACGGAGTTTCAAAGATGTAGGTGGAAGCACTTTGATTTTAGAGCAAAATGTAAAGGTTTTAGCACAACGCCAGTGGACGGTGGACAGAGGACGACACAACGAGCTAGCTATGACAATACCTCGGGTTTTCTCCGAAAACACCGAGCTAAATATAACATTAATATTTTTTAAAGATTAGAAACACTATAAGGCAAATTGAAAGAGTGAATCCAAAAATGTTCATCCAAACAGGCCTTTTTGAAAACATCCTACAGTTTGTGACTAAGGAACTTCCATGACAGGCAGCTACAGGAGAGGTTAATAAAATATCCTGTGTGAAAACATCTTACATACATGTAGATAAATAAAACAATTATCAGTGCTCCAGCTAGGATTTGAAAATGGCAGGGGGGGCTATTTTGTCAAAAGGGCACTTTCCAAGCTCAGTATTTTGTCAAAAGGGCACTTTCGAGTGCGCTGGCATTTCTGGAATGCTACCTGTTGCATGTTAATTTATATGTTATTAATAATTGTTAGAATCTATTATTGCCATTATTATTAAACCATTCTAATATATTTTTAGAATGAGGACTAAATTAATTACAATGTAATCAGAGATTTATAAATAATCATATGTAAAAAAAAATATATAAATTATATATATATATATATTTATTTTATTTTTATTTTTTTAGGGCACAGGGGGCCTGGGAAGGGGAGGGCGGAGGTTTGTCAGGGCAGAGCGGGGCGCCCTTCAATTTAGACCTAGCTGGAGCACTGAATTATACTAGACTTGCAAGGTCACTTACTTTATAAAGAAATTCATAGCCCAGTTTATGGTCATTTGATCCCCTAAATATGGTTTAAAATTGATGACAATTGTTGTATTCATTCAATCACATATAATAATTAAAAAATAATATTTTCATCAAAGAGTTTGTTATAAAAAAGGTACATTCAACGTATTTTGTGCCAAAAAAAGCAGCATGCTAAATATGAACAGCTATGGAAAAAGTCAAAGGAATACTATGAAGTGTGGGTAATGATGTATTAACAATAATAAATTGGAATTTCTTTCCATGGGAAAGGGAAAGGCCTCTTCGTTATCTACTCAGAAAATCAACTTTTCAATGATTTTTTTTCGAACATGAAAGTAAAAGTTATTATGATGCTTTTGTAACTGTGAACAACAAAACCCAGTCAGTCTGCAGGTATAGATATTCTTCCGTTTCAAATCATAAAACAAAACAGTTTCCATCCACAATTGAACATTTCAAGGGAGGCTGTCAAAAGCGGACAATAAACGCTTGTTAAATTTACCTAATACTTTGTATCCAATAAATTGTTAAAACAAAGGCCCCGCTTGACCCTTTCCCACTTATAGGAAAGTGAAAATGGCTATGTGCAAACAGCATAAAACCAGAACAGCCTGCGAGTAACTCGCAGTCTGTTCAGGTTTTATGCTGTTTGCTGCTCATCAGTATCTAAGGTTTATTAATGATGCCTTTAAAACTTAAATTTAGTAAGAAAGACCTTTAATTAAATTTAACTTTCTAAGGGACTACAAATACGGAAAAAAACACAATCGACCAATACAATGGTAAAAGCAAATTGGCTTTGGACAGGCAGATGAACTTATCAGTTTGTCACTTATCCATTCCAAGTTCAACACCAAGTCCTCTGTATCAAACAATGTTAGCAAATGATAAAAGAGCACTCGGCTCACATTGGCCTTGGAAATATAATATGGGCAAAAAATGGGTGCAGCCCGGAACTGAGCCTTAATGGATCAAACATGGGAATGTCTCCTCTTACTTTATTAATGAGTTTGGTACTGATGCCAATTACACTACAAACATACCTGTTTGGCCAATGACTGGATCTTGATGTTATCTGCATTCTTGTCATGCCATAAAACATTTTCCTGATAGCTTGTACTCTCTGCCATCTGCCCAGCTATGGTACTGCTATTCTTTTCTGTGTTTACACTGCAACTGGCTATGGTGCGGCTATTCTTTGCTGTCAGTGTTTACACTGTAACTGGTTATGGTGCGGCTTTTCTTTGCTGTCAGTGTTTACACTGTAACTGGTTATGGTGTGGCTATTCTTTGCGCTCTGTGTTTACACTGCGACTGGCTATGGTGTGGCTATTCTTTGCTGTCTGTGTTTACACTGGAACTGGCATTAAGCTGAACTTCATTAAATAGCAAAAAAAAGGTTAACATGTAAAACAGTATAGTCTTTGTTGTAGATCACATGCTCTACAGTACGGGGTAGCATTTTGATGTTCTTGGAGCATAGCAAAACAATGATATTAGCAGATTGCAAAGGCTTCAAAGATTGGAAACAACAATGAGATTTTTCTGTGCGTAGTTTAATTCCTCATTATTTCACCAACTGTCCCTACTTAGTGGGTCAGAGAAAAGCTCTCCCGCAATGTAACCATCCCGACCAAGACAAAAGTTCTCTCATGATTTGACTAACCCATGATTGTTAATGATACAATTCAAACTGAAATCAAATGTAGAAATAAGGTACTGAAAGTTGTACTTTAACAAAAGCTAACTCAGTCTTGGATATATCATGATAATACATAATACTGCTGCAGATACACAGATTTAATAAATCTAATACCATATTATTCATATTTCAATTTCATTTATTGAAGCTGTTACTAAAATTGATAATTAATAATCATCAACCTTATGGCATCACAATTCAAATGAAATAGCATTAAAAGTGCATGAGTTCCAATTAAATTACTGTTTATTTAACTAAATGGAATATACATATACTGACATACCAGAGCACTAAACAGTAAATTACTGAAGTATATTAAAACTAAAATAAGTATTTACTACATCTCGTCTTTATAAAAAAGCTTAAAAGACAGAGCATCACTTAGTGTTACATTCATGTCACTGTCATGCAATTCAATAAGGTCCGTCGGAAAAGGCAAAATTATCTGATTTATGTTATTTATTATGAAATCAATCATTAATATTTTTCCCAAGTAAATTGATGCTAATATTTCCAATTTCAGGGGCCACACTCCCAAAAAGCCTTTGTTAAGTATTCAATTTAATAATAACTTTAACAAACACATGAAAAACACTGAATTTTTTTATTATTACCTTTATTTATTACCTTAATTGCTAGTTTATACATGTATAGAATTAGTAAATGTTATAATGTTGCTAATAAAACCCTGTTTAATGATATTTTAATTAATATAAGTTTGGTAATGGAAACCATATAATATTTTCCTCCAACATTACAAAATTACACAGACATAAATTCTACTTGTTTATGAAGTTTTTTTTAATCCCACACTTCACATCAGTCAAAACCTAATAGTTAAAAATAGGTTACTTGTTCACCATTTAACAACAACCTTGTAAAGATGAAAAGAATTTGCAACAAAAAAAAACAATAAGCATTTATTCATTTATATCAGGGCATTATATTTAATTGGATAAGAAAGAATGTAACAAATTAGAAAGTATTTCTTTTGTAATCACTCTTACATATTTATTTTGCAGACACATTTAAGGACATCATTATAAAAATGTGGATGTTTATATCCCATCAGTTAAAATCATTTGAAGGACATTTTGTTCATGGAAACTTTACTGCTATATTTCTTGTAAATTTTGGTGAATTCATTTCGAAGATCATGGACTTGGTAAAAGAAGTCTTGCTTTAACATTTTTTAGTCACTGAAAGATGTATTGCGTTCATTGAAATCCTTATCTCAGAAACAAGCTCTAAAAATAATAAGCACATCAAACTAATTGTGAAACATAAATTCTATACCAAAGTGCTAAATAAATATTACCATCCAGGAATATTAAATACATTGTTGAAAATTTAAAATAATGATGTGTGTATATACTTATTGTCAACAAAATTAAGGCTCATTGGGTCATTGTCGACCTGAAATGGCTTGACAGAAGGCAACCAAGGGTGACTAGAAGCGGATTCTTGTCACCCTATAGGATGACTTCAAGCGGATTCATGTCACCCTGGGGTGACTTCAAGCTGACCGGGTGACTAGAATCGGCTTGAAGTCATCCCAGGGTGACATGAATCGGCTTCTAGTCACCCCATGGTGACTTCAAGCCATTTCAAGTCGACAATGACCCAATGAGTGTAGCGCACCCTGGGGTGTTTTCAAGCAGACCGGGTGACATGAATCGGCCTCTAGTCACCCCCGGGTGACTGCAAGCCATTTCAGGTCGACAACGACCCAATGAGCACAATTAAGATGTATGATGCTAAGTCTAGTAATGCAGCATGAGTAAAGGATGAACACAACATATTTTAGGAAAGTTTTTTAGGGTATACATTTTGGATAATCTGTTCAAAGAAAAGATTATCGAAGTTATAAATATCACTTGTATATATCAACTAGTTTTGTTCAAACACTGAATTAATCCTATTCATTTTTTTATAAACTAAGCATAAAGTCACTTTGACAGCAATAGGGTCCATCCATAAAGTATGTCACATAATTTTTTTCCCAGTTTTAACCTCCTCCCCCTTGTCACAAAATGTCGCACAATTTGGCCCCCCCTCTAAAATATGCAACACTTTCGAACATTTTTTTCATTGCACTCCTAGATAGAGGAATCGTGAACAACACATTCAGGATATACGCATTCCATGCAATTTTTAAATAACATAAAATCAAATGTTTTACGAAAACATGAACATTATTTTTAAAGCTATAAAATACTTCCCCCCCTGCCTGGACTGGAGCTTAACATACTTTATGGACAGCCCCCAATACAAGTGCGATCAACAATCAGATATATGAATATGTCATACATTCCAAAGTATGGGACTGACTGAACCCATTGAAATGGTTGCAACAATAGCAAAGTTGATATTGATAATACTTTACTGGGTTGATGAATGCAATGAGAACAAACACACCGTGGACACGTTTACAGAAAACAGGTGCGTATGTGGGTTATTCTTAATGTTATTAAAATAAATATGGCACTCAAGGAAATTTTAAACAGACGATTTTTCTTTTAGACACGAGCAAGCGTCCAAAGACCAGGAACAACAACATTGACAAGACGCTTGTGAACTGCAAAAGCTCGATAGCCCGTCCCTCTTCCTATGTTTATGCAGTTGCTATTGATTTTATTCACATGGTTCCATACGCAATTGACATTAACAAATCTTTCCAACAAATATTTGCTTCCAATACGGCATTTTCCATTAAATTATGTTTGACAGATAACCGCTAAATGAAAATAAACTCAATAAACAAAGATCCAGTTCACGGTCTAGTGGTCAGGTTCTAAAAATAGAACAATGTATTTTACTTGTAACCTACTTTTAACTATGAAAATATGGATCATTATTTGTATTAAATATTTCGCACTAACCTTTAGTTTCCCTGCCAAATCCTCAGCATACGCATCGAATTTGTGGCACTGTGCTATTGCGATTGCAATATATAAACTCTGCTAAGTACCGACTATAGCATAACCGAACACATTCAGCAAGCCAGTCAATTCTGTTTATCGAGAAAGTTCCATTCGTTCGGAGAGACAAAGTAGAGGAGGTAACCCCACGGGAATTATTGCAAGTTGCGTGAGTTAAGGTAAAGGTTTAAAGGTTTGTTTCACGGTTTGGTAAATTGACAAAATTGAAAAAAGTTGTTTCAGATTCGCAAAGTTTCGGTTTAGTTATGATATGTGTGAGGAAACAGTATTACTGAACATTTGCCATGGTCTAATATAGCCATTTTATGCATCTTTTGACGATTTAAAAACTTAAAAAATATAAATCCTTGCAACGCGAAACGATTGAATAATTTGGAGAGTTCTGTTGTTGTTTAAATTTGTGAAACTACGAAGATTGCTTATATAACGTATAAAATACATTCAATACTGATGTTTTTTGCTTGGCAGGATAGCTCAGTTTGCTTATGCATTTTTACTTCAGGATTCCGGGGTCACTGGTTCGAGCCCTGCTGCAGGCTACTTTTTTTCCTTTTCTAAATTTTATTTTTGATTTTTTACTGGAGCTTTTAAAATTTAATGTTTACATTTATCAATATAAAGCATTTAATGACAAACTTCAAAACATGCCAAAATCTGTGAAAAGGCCCCTTTAAAATCAATAATACCCCATAAAGTCGATCGCGACTATGCTTAAGCTTCCTATCATATTTAAAGTAACACAACGTAACTCTTAAAAGCCAAACCGTCAATTTTTTACGCTCTGAAAATCTTCAAATCAATTTTCTTTGTTCGGCGTATAGCTGTCAAAACCCAGGCTTTTTCCTTTCTCAAAGACTCAAAGAGCTATCAATAAATATATAAAACATATACAAGTAAAAAAAAATATTTTTTCGACAAACTTTTTGTCTTGTTATTTTGTATTACCAATGGACAATTTTGAGAGCATTGGGAGGGGAAGCAGCTGGGGGATGGGGGTTGTAGCTAATGCCGAGTGCCTGTGGTTATTGATAGATCTGTGCATTTCTAAACCTTAATATTTTCCCTATGAATTAGTGAGAAAATGTTGCACCAGTATGAATCAATAAATGCAAAGTTCGTAGAGTGTAAATTTGTGAAGAATAGTATAAAAATAGTTTATTGCATATGTTACTATATTTAGTTCGCAAATAACTCGTTAAAAACCCCGGTTTTAAGCAAGTGTGCAAATAACCGGTTGTTGGCACACTGTGCCAAAATCGGTTATTGTCAAACTTCCGGTTAACTCGCAGCAACGGCGGATCGTCGGCACGCGTTGACGTTGCGTAATTGGCGACCGGAGCGTTAAAACAAAATGGCGTCTGAACGGGTTTTGGAATCGCTTTTTTCTCAAAACCGGCTTACTTTTACTTTTCATGCAACTGATAGCGCATTTGATGACGTAAACAACCGTTCATTATTTTAAATTAAGATTGTGCAATATCATTGGTTTTACAAACTGTGTGTAGCAATTTACATAGAGATCCTTTTATTTATTTTTTTGGAATATACAAATTCAAAATATACAATAAGATCATTGATCTGCGAGTAATACTTTTTACTCATGAATTAGGTAGTCATAAAGACTTTATGGCAGGCGGTTCTGGTTTCATGCTGTTTGCACGTAGCCATTTTCACTTTGCTTCGAAGTGGGAAAGGGTTATACATTTTAACTTATTTGAAAAGTAAACCTGGTTGCTTATTAGAACACTTTAATGTTGAATAATTTCTGGACAAAGTTTGAAGTGTGGAGCTCCTTGAAGCCTGTTTAAACCACCAGTGCTTTTGAGTTTACTGTCCAAAGGTGTTGACATCAGTTTTTCGATATTACAACATAAGTCCTCATCACCAAGCCATGTTACACGTTTCTTGAATGTCTTTTCCGCTTAAAAAGACGTGTAGTACATAAATTATGTACAATCAATGATTGGTTTGGTTCTGGCTATGGGCTTAGAGGGGTGTATTCGGTTTTAAATGTGTCTCTTTTTGCATAGATGTTTCGCCCAGCTTTCTACATTGTAACGTTAAACATGGATTATAATGGGTCGGCACAAACGGCAAAAAGGTACATAAAGTATATTTCATTGGCTGATTCTAGATAAAACATCTGAATGACCCGTACTTTGTTGTTTATGCATTACTTGCTATCCTAGCAGTTCACGCGATGTCGACAACTCTGACCTTAACATGGGTATAGAGCAATAATGCTCTTTTTTGGCGTGGCTGTTTTACCCAGCTTTTCGCCTAAAATAACTTTTACATAACGCCAGCAGACACGCATGAATATATTCGAATATTTCATAGGCTGATTCTAGATAAAACATCTGAATTTTGGCTACATCACTGTGCCTGTGCTCATCGCAAAGGATGTATCACTATTCAGTGTAAGGAATTCCGGACTACTCACTGTATGTCCAAATGACACAAATTGTGGTCCAGTTACAATTACGCGTTCAAATCCATCTCGCAGAGTTTCAGGGTCAGTATTCGTTCACTAAATCGTCCGAGAAATATATAATTAACTATCGATAAACACAGTTTTGCTTTCAAGATGACAAAACAAACAAATCGTATAGTGTCACGATAAGAGGAAAATCGATTAATTATCCAACCACAAATGTTTGCCGGACTCGGTCAGCACGTCTAGAAATCGTTCCTAAACGCCTGGATAGGCTGCCCTTATTTACAAGTTTGCTTTTTTGAATACAATTTTGTATCGGAAAGCATTGTGCTAAAATTTGCCATTAACGATTCGCGATGAGATTTTTAATGACCCTCGTCATGCAAAAATGGGTCTTATGCCATATGCGCCCATCATATGTATAGCCCACTCAGCCTGTGCATCTCTCAGTCTGGTCAGGAGATACATAATGAGACCATAACATTTTGGGTTATTTTATAGCGAACAGCATCGCCTCTGACCTGACTGCGCAAATGCACAGGTTGGGCTTAATATACGTTGGCCGAAACGCATAAGACCCATTTTCGCATGACGCGGCTGTGAAAGTGTTAAATGTATCGAGAGAAAACTGCATGTTAATCAAATATTAGCATACGATATATTTCGATCGTGAAGAAATACACTCATAATAAGGCATGTGAGGACACATATTATGTGCATTCCCGTAGTATAAGTTTTGGTGTGCGATAAAAATGCCAGAGGTAAAAATGACATGGGTAAAAGTGCCAGAGGTAAAAATGCCGGAAGTGGTTAAATGCCATAGATAAAAATGCCAGATGGTATATGGTAAAATAGAGTTTTGAGCAATATTTTTTAAGGATATTGAGTATTGGAGGAATAACATTCTATGCATATTTTAATGATAACATTTTTTACTAAAAGAACATGCTATATTTATTCTAAATTTGGACTGTAATTTTGTTGTTTATAATTTATGCATTATGTTTATTGAGCAAATATCAATAAGATAATTAATATTGGATATATTGGAGTCAATAACATTGACTAATATGCATACACCTCAATGGCTTGATAAATTGTATAGGTCGACAAGAACATGAAATAGTGTATAAAAGCAAAACGATTGAAATTATGACATGGAACGTTTTGACGTATTTAGCACTGCGATATTACAACATAAGTCCTCATCACCAAGCCATGTTACACGTTTCTTGAATGTCTTTTCTGCTTAAAAAGACGTGTAGTACATAAATTATGTACAATCAATGATTGGTTTGGTTCTGGCTATGGGCTTAGAGGGGTGTATTTGGTTTTAAATGTGTCTCTTTTTGCATAGATGTTTCGCCCAGCTATTTACATTGTAACGTTAAACATGGATTATAATGGGTCGGCACAAACGGCAAAAAGGTCAAATGTTTACATTATTGTATAACAGACTTCAAATGTTAAGACAGTTTTGCATGATTAAATTAAACCCAATTGTCGTTATATCAAAGATCATACATAACAGCGAGAAGAGTGAAAGGTGCTATAAAGAAAATCAAATAAAGATCAAAAACAAACAAAAGTCGAACCACTTCATAACAAAATGTTACGATATTGTAGGTCATTCCCATTATCAACAAGTTTATTGTAGCTAACAGATCCATAGGCAGCCATTAAGTATACAAATATTTTTAGTATGTGTCTAAATTTTCCAACACCTGTGTTTTTTAAATAGTTACTTTTCGTATCTAAATTTTCAGACACACATTAAGTGTCCGAAAACTAAGAGTAATTACGTTACACAACATATAGCAATTTTTGCTGAATGTTAACGCATATTTTGTTATCACAAACACATTTTAAATTCACTGGTTTTCACACCGAAAAAATACCTATTTGAAAAAATGGACTAAATATAGATGAATGACATAAAATACATTAGCAGGAGCGAAATACACAGCGATTTTTTCCTACTTTATAAAGTACCGGAAACCGGCACTTTCCAAATTAGGAAAAGAAACTTCAAATTTCCCAAACACTGTGAAAAAATCCCAGTTGATTTTGTTATAAATATTATTAAGTTAGTTTCCCTTTGCAGCTCCATGGCTTGAACGTAAGTAAATATATTATTAACAACTTGACAACACTTAGTTATCAATTTTAATTATCAATTTTAAAGTACCGTATTTGGGAGCGAAAATTAAATACACCTATTTCCCAATATGAAAATTTCACGGCGCGAATTTTCCCAATTTCAGGGTTGTTTGCGCATTGTTTTACCAATTGGGAACAGAAAATCGCTATAAGAGAATGTGGTCCTTAATTTTAGACAAGAAACTAAATATTGCCAAACAATGAGACACAAAACAAATGCACAAGACAATACATGCATATACATAATAAACGCACAAACATGATCAAAACTGATGTCAACACCTTTGGACAGTAAACTCAAAAGCACTGGTGGTTTAAACAGGCTTCAAGGAGCTCCACAGTTCAAACTTTGTCCAGAAATTATTCAACATTGAAGTGTTGTAATAAGCAACCAGGTTTACTTTTCAAATAAGTTAAAATGTTTAACCCTTTCCCACTTCGAAGCAAAGTGAAAATGGCTACGTGCAAACAGCATGAAACCAGAACCGCCTGCGATAAACTCGCAGCCTGTTCAGGTTTTATGCGTTTCCTGGGACTAGAACCAGTACTTGGTGTCTATGGGGGGGGGGGGAATCTCCCCAATAACGCTCCCACGGTGGGGATCGAGTCCGTGACCTCCCGATCGCTAGGCGGACACCATAGCCACTACACCACTCCGCCATGAAAAGAATAAGCAAATGTTATAATAATTATAATAAAACCATGTTTAATGATATTGCAATTAATATCAGTTTGTCATGGAAACCATTTTTCTTTAACATTACAAAAACACAAGCACCTGATATTCTATTCAGACATAAATTCTACTCAGTGTTAACACCATTTTGGAAATGGGGCCGGGTCCCTTTGGATTTGGAAGTACCGCGTACTTTTGCCTAAAATTGGGAGATTTATGTTATTGATTTAAAAATGCTTACACATACTTTAAAATTGATAATAAAAGGGATTTCAATACTATGTTTCTAAGGTTCAACTTATAGAGTTAGATTTGGAGATGATTTGACAATTTTAGACTTATAAAAAAGCCTTTTCAAGTTTTGGTTGGACATTACATCCCTTTTATCTTCAAATAAAAATGCATGATTTAAAATGCATAAAGTAAATTTAGATGCCAAAAAGTTTGAAGAAAGTCTAGTCAAATTATTCCAGTAATTTATACTCAGAGAGTGTCGGGAGAATGTCCTTTCAAAAAATATTTTTGAACTGCAGTTATCTAACGCGTATTTATAGTCCGGTCTGTATATACATGATCATTATTAACAAATCCATTCATGAATAATACACTAGCGCGCACGTTATTCTTATACATACTGTACCATGTGTCACATTTGCGGTTTGTTAGTCATTGTCGTATTTTCGCGGCGGCTTTCCTTGACGATTCGAACGTCTGAGCGGTTGTTGTACGGGTTGATGGACGGCTATTTCCTGGCGTACGAAGGTCATCGTGAGACAGTGGTAAAGCCAGCACAGGCTTGAAGTGAGAGGCATCGCGTGTTAGGGTTCGATCCTTATGTCGAACAGTTACCATGGAACCCTTAAGCTTGCGCGACACGACTTCCGGGAACTGGCGAAAACGGTGTACGAGTTTGATTCGCATCTGCTGTTTGACCAGAACCTTGTCTCCTGGTCGTAACGCAGATGCTTTTGCTTTATTCCGTTTATCGGCGTAGTATTTGTTTTTCTGCTTCACTTTTGTGTCACGTTCCTTGACATATTTTCGTTTACGACTTGGCGGTAACGAAAATTGCGGGAGGTTTGTTTTCATTTTGAACATTAGTTCAAATAGTGAAACTCCAGTGCTTGGTGCGGGGTGCTTCTGTAGTTCATAAGCAATTTTTAAAGTTCTGATTTGTAGTTTTGTCCGGACGCCAGTGCTGTTTTCATACATTTGACTAGAGGTTTCATGAAAGCCTCTGCTGTACCGTTGGCTTTTCGGTGAAGGGATGTTCTTTTCCTGTGATTCGGAAAATTCTGAGAACGCACAATGTATGGCTGTTGAACGGCGATCCGTTGTCGGTTTTGACAACGTTTGGTATTGAAAACAGTCCAAAGATTCTCTCTAGAAATTTGTAAACGGCTTGTGCAGCTACGTGGTTGAGTTTTTAGACCACTGGATATCTACAGTAGTAACAAATAACTACCATTAAGTATTCTCCCGAAGGCATTGGGCCACAGCAATCTACCGAAATTTCATCCCTCTGACGTTTAGGCAACGGGCTTGGCTTAACTGGTTCTTGTTCTATTTCGTTTGATGGGACATGCAGGGTATACAATGTTTGCATTTGTCGTCTATAAGTTTGTCCATGTAAGGGAACCAACAGGTTTCACGCAGTAATGATTTACAACGGACTCGACCTTGGTGACTCTCGTGTGCGGACTCGACCTTGGTGACTCTCGTGTGCGGACTCGACCTTGGTGACTCTCGTGTGCGGACTCGACCTTGGTGACTCGTGTGCGGACTCGACCTTGGTGACTCTCGTGTGCGGACTCGACCTTGGTGACTCTCGTGTGCGGACTCGACCTTGGTGACTCTCGTGTGCGGACTCGACCTTGGTGACTCTCGTGTGCGGACTCGACCTTGGTGACTCTCGTGTGCGGACTCGACCTTGGTGACTCTCGTGTGCGGACTCGACCTTGGTGACTCTCGTGTGCGGACTCGACCTTGGTGACTCTCGTGTGCGGACTCGACATTGGTGACTCTCGTGTGCGGACTCGACCTTGGTGACTCTCGTGTGCAGACTCGACCTTGGTGACTCTCGTGTGCGGACTCGACCTTGGTGACTCTCGTGTGCCAGGTTAATGGCCTTATCCTGCAATGATTCTGGGAAACGCAATCGGGTGCCACGCAATAAAATGTGTCCATCTGAGAGTGACACCACGGTCAGTTCTTCGCGAACGTTTACATAACTGCGATAACTGTCTGTCTGCGAGCAATTGTGTTTGCCCCACGTGTTGTTTTTAACAGCTTGAACCAAACACTGAATTATACAGTCAGTCTGTCTGGGTGGCACGCCAGACCTCTGAGAGGGTTAACGATTTTAGCACAGAATTGCTCGCGATGATGTTAACGTATTCTTCTGCTACGTTGTATGCTTTGATTTTTTTAATCGGATGTCTGGAGCAGTAGTCGGCGATCATTTGGTTCCCAGCACGGTACTTAACTTAAAAGTTTTATGTGGTCAATCTTAAGCACAATCGTTCAAGACGGGCTGACTGGATCTGCTTTGTGTTGTTAAAAATTAACTCCAGACCCGATGATCGCTGATGAGGTTAAATGCTTTGCCAAACAAGTATAAATGGAAATGTTGACATCCCCAAACACAGGCGAGAGCTTCTCGTTCTGCTTGACTGTAGCGCTGTTCGACTGGGGTGAGTGACATGCTTCCGTATGCAATTATCTTACTGTCCTGAATTAGTATTCCAGAAACACCGACAGGACTGGCGCCTACCCATAATTCTGTGTCCTTAGAAGGATCGAAGTTTGTCATCACTTGATCACTTGAAAGTGCGTTTTGGAGCTGTCTGAACGCGGTCTCTTGCGGATGTGTACACTCAAACGCGATCTTATCTTGAGTGAGGCGTCTTAACGGTTCGGAGATTGTTGAGTAATCGCGGATAAATCGCGGAACATAGTTTGTTATGCCGAGAAACGACCTGATTTCTGCTTGATTTCTCGAGACATTTGATTCTCAGTTTCTGTGACAATACACCTTGGATAAATTGGCATTTTATTTAAGCATCGTTGTTAGCAAAGGCACAGTTCGTTGCTGTTTGACGGAGACATGTCGTAATCTAACGATTCACCTTGCTGCTGCTTCAGGTTTCGAAATTCAAATTTCTCGAACTCTGTGCTTGTGTTTGACGAAAAATGTCGTTTTAGCGCCGCTTTCGTCTCATCGTAATTTGAATCGTTGCCTTCTAAATCCAAAGACTCGTAAATGTCGTACACCCGTCACCTGTAGTTATAACGCCTTCCTTCGCTTGTTGGATTCGATGTTCAATCCAACGAACAAGTTTTCTAATTTGTTAACATTTTTGTCCAATCGTATTCCGACGGAATGGCTGTCACTAGACACTGAAAATCTTTCAAAACTCTTAAGAGCCATGTTAATACATTAATCCTGCATCTTTTGACGATTTAAACACCTGAAAATTGCAAAGCGTTGCAACGCGGAACGATTGGATAATTTGGAGATTTCTGATGTTGTCGTTATATTTTGTGACACTACGAGGATTGCTTATTTAAAGTATAAAATACGTCACTCATTGTATAAGCACGAATGACCGAGTGGTCAAAGCGATACACTTTTACTCCAGGGGCCAGTGTTTCGAGCCCAGTTGAGGGTTACTTTATTTTCTTTCTTTAATTTTTTTTTTACTGGAGCCTTTTATATCCAATGTTTACATTTATCAATATGAAGCATTTAATTACAAACTTCAATATCTGCCAAAATCTGTGAAAATGCCAATGTACATGAAATTTAGATAAATGGATGGAAGAACAGAAAATGAAAAAGTGCATATCGTAATATTATTTTGGTTAGAAATGGATTAAAATCATCATTGGGACAGGCGTGTCTTTTATTATTTCAAAAGTTTACTCTTTTTTTAATCGGAGATATTGTCACCAATCTAATGTAAATGTTAATACATTTTTTACTGATTTGTTGCTCAATTTTATATGGCACCATTTTCGTGATTCTATTTGTAATTTTATCCTTTTATCGTACGAAATTAATATCGAAATTTTTCGGAGATAAAATATGGACTGACAAGATGATTATAAGTGAAATGTAATTAAACCACTTAGATTCAGACATTGTATTTCACTGTGTTGAACAACTTATAAACTAGATTGATAAAATAATGGACCATTCAAATCTTCTTTGATTTTTTTGATTTTTTTATTTACGTTTATTTATTAATTGGAGATTTAATGTACACGCTTATATATTTTTAGACTCATATTCATCACTTTAAGATAGAAAATGTGCATTTTGTTATTTAAATATTTACATAGACATTTATTAATTGTTAAAACACATAGCGGAACACCATGTATCGGTAATCAATAATATTGATTCGGTATTTTATTTTGAGTACTTATTTATGTTTACCGGTAAGTTAAGTTAACGTTAAACACTCTCTTTTATTATTGTTTAAATATTCCAAACAAACACTGGGTTATATGAAACATATAAAAGACAGGATCCAGACCAATATAGTCCCCTTATTTATTATTTTGAATAAATGTTTTAAAGTTTGTTTTTAGAGAACGATTAATGCGTATGACGTATTTGCGTTTTGAAAAAAACAACAATCGACAAGTTTCAAATTTGTGATTTTATGTAATGATAAGTAGTAGTACTTGTATTTCTTTTGACCTTGCAGTCAAGGATAACCCATGAAAGTGCAAGCACTTATTTCCAATGGGGTCCTTTGGTTTTGCTGAAGACACAGCAAGCAGAAGAGGCAGTATTTAGATAGAAGGAATCCGGATGCGATACCTTAGCCCTTTGCGAATAGATCCCTTGGTTCTTTTACGTGCTCAGTGTAAAGCACCGATACACGCGAGAATTACCTGGGTTTCATAGCAGTACATCTCTAGTTGGGTGGGAAACACTTGTAGCATTTCTGAAAGTTCAAGTGCCCCGGCCAGGAATTAACCGGGGACCTCTGGAATGGTAGACCAAAGTGTTACCACTCGACTATCGCACCACCCAGTGTGCGAGACGATAGGGAATACATGTTTTTTCTCATCGCTTTAAAATCTTACAAATACTGTTGTTTTCAATAGCGACATAATTATGACACCATGACCGGCTATTCTGTTATCTCTGTGTTCTCTTCACCAGTATAGGTTAACGATACATGGTTACGTCGATAATAGCGTTTTCAACACCAGATGTCGATTACCCGGTAGCACCGATTTTTAAAGACTTTTTTTGTGATGGAGGGTTTTTGATACAGCTTGTTTTAAAATATTGATCACATAAAGATACGTTAAGTGTTTACCATGTTCGTTATATGGTGCGAATACGAGTCTGTTGCATGGCAACTTAAAGCCTTCTAGCTTCTCTTCATGCAGTCTCTCACTCTTGTAAGGTGAAGTACGGTACATAATTATGTTAACCTGTTTATTCAGAGATTGCTCATCTCGCAGCTTTGAAGCTTTACAAGACAGGATGTCCACTTCATATTTAATATCGCTCAGTCTTGGTTCTCGCGCAATATCCCGTGCAGTCGAGCAAAAATTGTGACATCGTCAACTGTGCATCGTTGCATATTCGACAAGTTAGATTAACTTCACTCGTGTAGTTTTGTAGAAAAAATAATCGAGTGCTCTGACGAATGTATGTTCCTGTCATCATTTTTTTTAACTTTACGAGGGCCCTATAGACCGAGATCTTGAAGGTGATGTAGCCAAGCGCGAGGTCTATCAATGGATATGTGTTGCGGGTTTTTAAAACTATGCCTTAGTTTACTCGTGTTCAAGATTTAAAGCCACTCACCTTGAAATGAAAGTAAATTTAAGTATAAATAAGGAACATATTTTATCTATGCCAATTAAAATATATCTGGTGGTTACTAGGTAGAAATCCATCTTTTTTTCGCTTTAAAACTTCAAAATAATCGCGTTTGTTGATATGGCCGTATACGTCTAGAAATCCTACTTTCGGTTTTAAAAGCGTAACCGTTTGAAAAACAATTAATTACTTGCTTACTAGGCTATAGATTTAATTTTATCTATGCCAATTAGAATATATCTGGTTGTTACAAGGTAGAAAGAACCCCGTCTTTTTGCGCTTCAGAACTTAAAAATAATCGCGTTTGTCGAAATGGACATAAACGTATAGAAATCCTGCTTTCGGTTTAAAAAATAATAAATTACTTGCTAACTAGGCTATAGACTTAATTTAATATATGCATTTTAGAATATATATGGTGGTTACAAGGCAGAAATCCGTATTTTTGCGCTTTAAAACTTAAAAATAATCGCGCTTGTCGAAATGGACCTATACGAATAGAAAATCTACTTTCGGTTTAATATTAAACAAGAGGACCATGATGGCCCTGAATCGCAAACCTGACTAACCTTGCTACATCAACTTAAATTCTATCAGACCCATATACAATCCCAAGCCAGATTTCATAAAATAATTCATTCTGACAAAATTTCAAAAAGACGTGATGAAAACTGTGACCTCTTTCACTAGAATCGGCCCGGTGACCTAATTTTTGATCCCAGATGACCCATATCCAAAATCAGATATTATCAAGATAAAAATTTCTGACCACATTTCATTAAGATCAGATGAAAACTATGACCTCCATTGTCTACACAGGGGTTTTCTGCGATTTGACCTAGTATTTGACCACAGATGACCCAAATACAATCCCAGCCCAGATTTCATCAATATTAACATTCTGGCCATATTTTATTAAGTTTGGATGAAAACTTTGACCTCTACTGTCTACACATTTTTTTTAAACTTTGACCTATATACCTAGTTTTTGACCATAGATGACCCAAATTCGATCCCAACCCAGATTTTAACAAGACAAACATTCTGACCATATTTCATTAAGATCTGATGAAAACAGTGACCTTTATTGTCTACACAAGGTTTTTCTATGATTTGACATAGAGACATAGTTTCTGGCCCTAGATGACCCAAATACAATCCCAATCCAGATTTTATCAAGATAAACATTCTGATCAAATTTCATAAAGATTGGATGAAAACTGACCTTTATTGTCTACACAAGGTTTTTCTATTATTTGACCTAGTGACCTAGTTTTTGACCACAGATGACCCAAATACAATACCAAGCCAGATTTCATCAAGATAAATATTCTGACCATATATCATAAAGATTGGATGATAACTGTGACCTCTATTGTTGACACAAGGTTTTTCTATTATTTGACCTCGTGACCTAGTTTTTGACCCCAGATGACCTAAATACAATCCCAACCCAGATTTCATCAAGATAAACATTCTGACCAAATTTAATAAAGATTGGATGAAAACTGTGACCTCTACTGTCTACACAAACAAATTGTTGACAGAAGCACGCACGCACAACGGACGCCGGACATCACACGGTCACATAAGCTCACCATGTCACTTTGTGACAGGTGAGCTAAAAAAAATTACTTGCTAACAAGGTATAGATTTAATGACAATGTTGTACACTTTTAAATTGCATCTATATGTATTGATTAACATTTATTTCATTTCAAGGTGTGTGGCTTTAAGCAAATATCCAATCCTGCCAGTGACAATTAATGGCGGGTTTATACCTCTCCTTTTCCAGATTGTTTTGTCAACAGGATTTTCCAAGGTTTCTGAGCACTGAATATAAGCCTTTG
Organism: Dreissena polymorpha; assembly: GCF_020536995.1. NCBI lineage: Eukaryota > Metazoa > Mollusca > Bivalvia > Myida > Dreissenidae > Dreissena > Dreissena polymorpha. The sequence goes on from NC_068364.1 coordinate 78,644,558, forward strand.
TGCATTCAGATTTTTTATTAAACAAATAGATATCTTTCTATAAAGGAAAACTTGTTTAAACAGAATTGGTTTTCACAATAAATATATATTTTTGATGCCATAACATCGCTAAATTAAGTTTGGTAACATATTTTTTACATAATGTGGTGCTATGACAATGGTGCTATTGTGATTTGGTTACAAATGATTTTTTAATTATTACAATGTTTGTTTTTTTTTCAATTATATAAATACCTTCCATAAATTACCAAAACATATGTAGAATAGGCTAAGATTTACAGATTTTTTTCAACATACATTATTACGTCATACAAGAATAACATAAACAAGAGGGCCTGAAAGGCCCAAAGTCGCTCACCTGAGATAACAAGATATTATTGGGACAAATCTTCTGACCAAGTTTCACGAAGATCGGCTAATAAATGTGGCCTCTAGAGTGTTAACAAGGTTTTACTATAGCCATACAGTTTTGTATAAGGAAAAATGCCCCGCCCCCTGCCAGCCATGTTTTTCAGTCAACCGGCATCATTTTTGAACTCGTCGAAAATATTATCGGGATGAATCTTCTGACCAAGTTTCATGAAGATCGAACAGTAAATGTGGCCTCTAAGAGTGTTAACAAGATTTTACTATAGCCATATCAGGAAAAATGCCCCGCCCCTTGGAAGCCATTTTTTTCCAGCAAACATAATTATTTTCGAACTCATCCAAGATACCATTGAGACCAATCTTCTGACCAAATTTCAAGAGATTGGACTATAAATGTGGCCTCTAGAGTGTTAACAAGGTTTTACTATAGCCATATATATCCATATAAGGAAAAATGCCCCGCCCCTGGTGGCCATGTTTTTAAAGCAACCAAAACCATTTTCGAACTTATCCAAGATATCATTGGGACAAATCTTCTGACTAAGTTTCATGATGATCGGAAAATAAATGTGACCTTTAGAGTGTTAACAAGGTTTTACTATAGCCATACAAGGAAAATAGCCCCGCCCTCGTGGTGGCAATGTTTTTCAACCAATCGGAATCATTTTTGAACTCGTCCAAGATATTATTGGGATGAATCTTCTGACCAAGTTTCATGAAGATAGGACTATAAATGTGGCCTCTAGAGTGTTAACAAGATTTTACTATAGCCTTATATAGCCATATAAGAAAAAATGTCCCGCCCCTTGGCAGCCATGTTTTTCAAGCAAATGTAACCATTTTCAAACTCATCTAAGATATCATTAAGACAAATCTTCTGACCATATTTCACCAAGATTGGACAATAAATGTGGCCTCTAGAGTGTTAACAAGGTTTTACTATAGCCATATAAGGAAAAATGCCCCGCCCCCTGGTGGCCATGTTTTTCAACAAACCAGCATCATTTTCGAACTCATCCAAGATATTATTGGGATGAATCTTCTGACCAAGTTTCATAAAGCTTGGACAATAAATGTGGCCTCTAGAGTGTTAACAACATTTTAATATAGCCATAAATAGCCATATAAGGAAAAATGCCCCGCCCCTTTGCAGCCATGTTTTTCAAGCAAAGGTTACCATTTTTGAACTCATCCAAGATATCAGTGGGACAAATGTTCTGAGCAAGTTTCATGAAGATGGGAAAATAAATGTGGCCTCAAGAGTGTTAACAAGGTTTTACTTTAGCCATGTAAGGAAAAATGCCCTGCCCCCTGGCGGCCATGTTTTTCAACCAACCGGCATAAATTTCGAACTCGTCCAAGATATTATTGGGATGAATCTTCTGACCCAGTTTTATGAAGATCAGACAATAAATGTGGCCTCTAGAGTGTTAACAATATTTTAATACAGCCATATATAGCCGTATAAGGAAAAATGCCCCGCCCCTTGGCAGCCATGTTTTTCAAGCAAACGTAACCATTTTCGAACTCATCCAAGATATCATTGAAACCAATGTTCTGACCAAATTTCATGAAGATTGGACAATAAATGTGGCCTCTCGAGAGTTAACACGGCAAATGTTGACGCTGCACAATGCACAACGGATGACGGACAAAAAGCGATCACAAAAGCTCACCATGAGCACGTTGTGCTCAGGTGAGCTAAAAACAAGTAAATGTTCAAACCTTTGTATATTGTGAATTTGTATTGAACGAATAGATATCTAACTTTAAAGGTTTACAATTTTAAACATACTGCGTAACAAGCAACAAAAATGATTATTGAAGGATAATATTTATAATCGCTTAATAATCTATGAGCACATATTTTTAACATAATATGGTGCTATTTCAATGGTGCCCTTGGTTACCCTTGATTTTTTAATATTTCAATATTGTATTCATTGTATAAAAGAAATAAATTCCATATTTACCAACATATATGTGGAATGGGCTAAATTTTACATATTTTTTCATATTTTTTCTACAAACATTATACCTTTTTTTACAAAAATAATACATGTACTTTCATACAAGAAATACATTCCAAATATGACAAGTAAATGTCCACACCTTTGTAGATTCTAATTTTTTATTGAACAAGTAAGTAGCTAACTTGAAGTTTTATTTTTTTTCACAAAATTTGTTATTGAAAACAAAAAAAGATTATAGAATGACAATATTGTGACATCGCCAAATAAAATCTGCAAACATTTTTGAACATAATACCGGTATGATGTTTTTACATGATGCTTTTGTTATTTGGGTACATTTTTTTAATATTACAAAAAATCCTTTAATGATATAAACAAAATACCTGCCATAAAATACCAAAATTAAATAGGAATGGGATGACATTTACAGATTTTTCAACACACGGTCAAATAATACATTCAAAGCAAGACAAGTTAATGTCCACAACTTCTGATACATAATTATTTCAATAAAAATAGAACATTCCCGCCACCAAGATTTTTCTATATTTGGAGCTAAAAAAATCCAAAATTTTTCATCCAAGAAGCCCGGTCTGAACATTATATTTAAATCCTTCAAAGTTTACATAACTGAACAAGATGGAAATATTTACAATGTCAAAATGTCATCAGTTTGTCTGAGATAAATCAGAAATAAGTGCACAACAAGCATGTCATATAAAAACATACCAATTATCAACAACCATATACAATATGGAACAAAATCAGCTGCGTGTGCTTACATAAATCTTTTAAAGATCAACACCATGTAAGAATGGGAGTACAAAAATATTCTCCTTCATGGCATAAATATTCTAGTTCATTCAAAGGAAACTGGTCAAAAATGTAATTACATATAAAATTAGATCTACTTCCAAGTATGCATAATGTCTTTAAAACAATTTTTTTTTTTCAAACTCAATGATGTAAACAACATCAATTACATATACATAACCTAAAGTCACTGGGTACAGTATATATATATGCAGACTATAAACATCCAGGGCCCTAAAAATGGGCCGTGGGACCTCTTATGTGGAAAAATTGTCAGATTGTTCCGCTTCAATCTCCCATTCAACATTCTTAAAAAGAAGTTGATGTCAATATCAAGTCCACCTGTATATTACCCTATACAATTAATGATAGCGAATACAAACATGTTCAGTGTGTCTTTATTTACCAGTACCCAACACACACTGACACATTAAAAAGGGTAAAAAAAGATGGGACATAATAATTTTGAAGTACTGTTAGGTAAAAATGGAAGGGTGTCGCCTATTTTGAAAGGGTAGGGCATAGAAACGAAGTTTGTGCTCTCCACTAGCTATTCAACTCTTGCTAAATCAAAATAAGAAATCAACTCACAATTATCTTCTCATCCAATCATGACTCAAAGGAATTTTGCTTAACCCATTTATGCCAGGTGGACTCTCCAATCCTTCTAAATTGGAGCAATTTATTCCCAAAATTAGGGATGTCTAGTATATTTATTTCTATATTTAGAATATGTCTTACAGAAAATCCTTTAAGCAAACAGTGCAAACCCTGATGAGACTTGTTGTCTCATCTGTGTCTACGCTGTTTGCCAAGGCCTTTTTTCTAGACACTAGGCATAAATGGGTTAAAAAAGGAAAGTCCCAATATCTTATTTATGATTGATACCCTTGTCTTAGATACAAGTCATACCTGATGCCCCAAGGGCGAAGTGGACATCTTGTCTGCCTTATGGTTTCCTTACTATGAATTGCATTTGAGCTCAGCTATTGTATAATCAATAAATATATATCAAAAGTTATGGCTGAGACAGGAAGTATCACACTATTTTATGGCGAAATTTGAATATTTACCACTACGGGTAACTTTGACCGTTTGGGTAAGGCGACGGTAGTTACATGCGGCACACCACCATATGTGTCGCGTTCTGAGAAAACTAGGCATAATGCATGTGCCTAAAGTGTCATCCCAGATTAGCCTGTGCAGTTTGCACAGGCTAATCAGGGATGACACTTTCCGCCCTAACTGGATTTTTGTGTAGAAGAGACTTCCGTTAAACTAAATACCATAAAAGCGGAAAGTATGACAATTTACGCACATGCATTATGCCCAGTTTTTTTACAAACGACTCTTATATTGATTTACATAGACATATGTACAGTGCAACTGCTATATGACCCTTTCCATGAAAGTGGACATAAAATTTATCGAAGGTCAAATAACAAAAAAACGCACATGTTACACACAAGTAAACTGAACTACGGTAACTATTGCAGTTAATGGGGAGCAACTGCAGCTAATCATAAATTCAATATTAACAAGAATATCAGTGAAACTGATGAATGCTCCCCGATGATGCGCTTTGTCAATCTATGTGTTAATAACCACCTAACCCAGGTGTTAATAACCCAGTGACCTCAAACCTCATCAAAAGGTAGAGGTCCATGCAAGGTACCTACATGCCAAACATGAAAGAGATCGGTAAAGTATTGAAGGTGCTATGAGAAACTGTAACAAAAGTGTGAAGGAAAAATCTATTATTAGCCTGTGTGACCTTGACCCCAGTGACCTCAAACCTCATCAAAAGGTAGAGGTCCATGCAAGGTACCTACATGCCAAATATGATAGAGATCGGTAAAGTATTGAAGGTGATATAAGAAACTGTTTAAGTGTGACGGAAAAATCTATTATTAGCCTCGGTGACCTTGACCCTGGCCCAAGAGACCTCAAACCTCATCAAAAGGTAGAGGTCCATGCAAGGTACCTACATGCCAAATATGAAAGAGATCGGTAAAGTATTGAAGATGCTATGAGAAACTGTAACAAAAGTGTGATGGAAAAAGTATATTATTATTAGCCTAGGTGACCTTGACCCCAGTGACCTCAAATCTCATCAAAAGGTAGAGGTCCATGCAAGGTACCTACATGCCAAATATGAAAGAGATCAGTAAAGTATTGAAGGTGCTATGAGAAACCGTAACAAAAGTGTGATGGAAAAAGTATATTATTATTATCCTCGGTGAACTTGACCTAGTGACCTCAAACCTCATCAAAAAGTAGAGGTCAATGCAAGGTACCTACATGCCAAATATGAAAGAGATCGGTAAAGTATTGAAGGTGCTATGAGAAACGGTTACAAAAGTGCGACGGAAGGAAGGAAGTACGGAAATAAGGAAGGAACTTCAAACTGGCAACTATATGCTCCCCGAAAATTTACGGGGAGCATAATAAGATTTTTCCCACATGCTACATAAAGCGTGGTAACACGTTTTTACCTAAGATTCGACCTTGTGACCTAGGTTTTGAACTTGACTGACCTCGATAAGAACTCAGCTTAAATATTATCAAGATTAACATTCTGACCAAGTTTTATAGTCATAATAGTGGCCTCTTCAGTGGTATCATGTTTCTAAATTTTGACTAGTTGACTGGTGGACACATGTGACCTACAGTTAAATCCATCCCAGAGAATGTCATGACCAAGTATCAAGACTTAGCCATACAAATGGCCTACACAGTGCTATCAATATTTTTTATACTAAGATTTTACGTCATGACCTATTTTCTGGATGAAAGTGACCCACATTCAAACTCGGCCTAGATATTATCCTGATTAAAATTAGGACCACGGTTCATTAAGATTGGATGAGAAAAGTTGCCTCTGGAGTGGTAACGATGCAGGAAGTTTATGACGCATACTAGATTCAGCACTATGCTGTATATACAGTGATCACAAAAGTTAACCTTGGGCATTGTGTGCTCAGGTGAGCTTAAAATTAGGACAAAGTATGGACAATTTTAATAAGAAAGAAAAAAATCATAGACAATTTTTAAAAATAAGACAAGCAGAAATCAGTACACAGAAGACAGCATGTCTTCTAACTCCATAGACGTTTGTCTAGAAGTACTTGATGAACTCTGAGACCTTATAGTCACTGGTCTCAATGCCAAGTTTCTTGCAGACGGCGAGCAATTTCCGTCGAGCCTCCTCAACAGTGGGGGCCCGGACAGCGACATTTGCGTAAGGCTCCTCGTATTCTGTTTTATCATAGGGGTGCTTTAACTCTTCTTCGCTCTCAAGCATGGTGAGGATGACTTCGCCTCGAGACTGCATATCGTCTAGGACCATCCGGGTCACGTTGTCAAGCATCACATGCTTGTGCTCCGAAGGGATCAGCATAATGCCCATTATGAATTCCGTTGGTGGGATAAGCGGTACGTACGGACGAATGCCGCACGAACACATCAGCGCACACTTCATCATATCAATGCCGTAAAGCCTCTTGACCCAGTCGCGGATGTAAAAGCCGCCCATGCGCGCATTTATCTCTATCAGCTTCGGTCCCATTTGCGTCAATTTCATCTCCACGTTGAAGACTCCGTTTGACAGACCTAGGGTTAAAGATGTGATAATGTAGGTGTAATAAAACACAACTTGAAAGTTCTGTATTCATTAAAAATAAAACTATCGCTTATGGTGAAGAATTCCACTTTGAAACATTTGCTACAAGACCTTTTTAAACATATAATTGCTGAATTTTTTTCTTCAATGTTAAGAATGTACTTGCTATTGAATGCAGGAATGTTGTTCTTGCAGCTCATATCCATAAACATTTGTTATACATACTATAGAATTCCTTCAATGCACAGAGGTTTTTCAGCACTGTCTGCGCCTCCGGAAAACGGAGTCACTCACAAAGAAAACGGACCCGATCCCAAACCGAAATTTAAAAAAAAATCCCAATTTTTTTAAGAATGAAGTGTCTTATAACTTGTGTGACTAACCAGTGTTTGTTTTGGTCAAAAATATCTGCTATAAGGTTTTGACTGTTCAGTTCTTATCACAGAGTGTAACTGTAACTGAAAAACAAAACTGCAGTACTTGAATAAACGTTGAACATGCCCAATATTGCATCTGTTTATATAAAGAAGACAAAATAACAAATAAAAACAAATTTATTTGTTAAACCACTGAATTATTTAAGCATGATAAATTCACAATTTTTTTCCAAATGAGCCGTTTCATCAAAGCATAAATTCCCAAAATGGCCAATTTTGTCGATAGAAAATTCCCAATTTGGTCAGACTCCTTTTCCCAAAACAGGCAGAAAAACCCCTGAATGCATGTCCATGTGAAAGAAGTATTTAGACAGATACAGTAAAGATATATATTGACAGCACTTATAAAGATCACACCCTGTTGTCTTGGCAATACCAAAAATGCAAGATTACTCTCAAATGGTACATAAAATCCGTTTTAAATTAGTAAAGAGCCCTACCTATCTCTGTAAGCAACTGAAATGCGGCAGATATCAACTGGGCCTGTTTGTCAACAGTCAACGCGGAAGGCATCAAGGCTGAAGTCTCTGTGGGAATAACATACTTGAGTTGCAAAAAGGTCATAAAGCTACACTGTTATCAGATATGGACACAAAGCACAAACAGTTTTTTGTTTTAAAAATCACAAATTTTCATCATGAAGTGGGGTTATACAAGAAACAAGATACCAACGCAATTTTAGTTTGTGACTGCAATTTATACATACAAACAGAATCCTTATTAAACAATTTTCTTTAGCAGATTTAACATCCTTTCAAAGATGTGTGTCATATTTTCTAATGTACCTGAACTTATGAACTTCTTCGCCGAAACAATGACAATTCAATACAAATTCTTGAAATGTTAAAGAAAAGATGGGTTATTTACAAGCGAAAATTGCCGTTGATAAATGTGGGAAACAAATAATGGCATACCCTGTTAAATGCGTGATTATTCGTTCAAAATTCAGCAAAACATTAAGCTTTTATTACTAAAGTTGTTTTTTTTTCCTAAAACTATAACAGAGTAAACCCACCACAAACGAGATCAGTGTTGTTTGTTTGGTTAGATTTGGGACCACACAATTGGAAAAGAAATGCATTTGCGTAAGTTAATCCTTGTTGTGAAAACAATCCAGTCTACACGTAAAGCCATTAACCAGCTAAAGGTATTTTCACATCAACCAACACTTAATCCAGTTTTGTGCCGATTTCCTGTTTGATCAGTAAGTGGGAAAAAGTGACTTATCTTTAAGACCATAACGATACAGATTTTAGCATGTTTGTTTTGAAATTAATATTGAGGCGATGTGAATTCCAAATCATTTGCGGTAAAATTCTATTTAAAGAAACTACAAAACTATGAATGGACATTAAAAGATCTCAACAATCTCTGCCGTACAAATAAAACTAAGATCAATACACCCACGCTTTCCATGTGGATGACTTGACCTTGTACATATGCAGCACAATTGTTGCGCGCTTGTCAACAGTTGTTAACATTTGGAAAGATATGTTTCTAATAGTTGACATTAACAATCTTAAAGTCATAGAAGGTCAAGATTAAAAAAAAATAATACAAGTTTAGTAATTTGTAAGGTACCTAAGATGATAAAAAACTGAATACCATAAGGAACCATGTCTGAGTTTGAATGTTGTATGTTGAAAAATGTATTTGAACGCCTGCGGACAAGTATATGGCTACAGATATCCATGATGGTGAATCCAGAATACCCCTTTTAAATTAAAACAATTAGTATAATTTAACACACTTTATGTTGTATACAGCCAGCATATGGGGTCAATGTCGCAAACAAACACTTCAACCTGTTTTTCTTATTGACCAGACATTAATCACACTTATCCATATAGAACAGCAAGTTGGTAAGGCCTTTCGAAGGTAACAATACACAACAAGCTTTTCTTAAACACCTGATGACCTTTATTTCCTAAACAATTGAAAACTGAAATGTTACTATCTACCTGTATAAGACGGCCAGTTGGTGAGCCCATTGTCTGTGACAAAGGCTGCGACAAGTTTCCTCTCGAAGATAACGACGTCGACGTCATGTTCCGAACCCTGAAGATACTCCATGAGGATCATAGTGTTGTTGAAACCAAGGCCGATACCATGGTAGTCATCGTTGGTTCGCAGCGTGTTGATCAGGTAGGCGTACTGGTTGAATACGTCCTCTTCGCATTTCACCATATTAACTCCGACCGCACTGGAGGCATACTCCAGCTTGAGAATGGCCGGAAAATTCACACTGAAAGTGAAGTGTAATTTTGTGTCTATGTGTCAAGCTTGTTAAAACTACTTTAGATTTTAGCCAAGACAAACACACATAAACTTACTCGCTAATATAACTGGGGCTTACAAAAGGTGCCAATCCCATAAAAAATGTCTTAATTACTAGTACTTAGCATAATAAAGCTTGTTAGCAAACAGCAGTCTAATAAATAACAAGAGATTGCCAAGCAATATGGTCCCCTACCGGTGAAACTCCACCATTGTCAGTTAAAGAAAAATTATTTATTGCCATAGCAACCATAATTTTTGACGTAGGAACAAAATGAAATGATGTGCATAATCTCCATAGTGCCATCTATCCATATTCCAAGTTTAATGAAAAAATATGAAGAACTTAAAAAGTTATCGCTGGATCCAGAAAAGTGTGATGGACTGACAGACAGACTGACGGAGTGCAAACCATAAGTCCCCTCCAGTTTCACCGGTAGGGGACAATAAGCGCTTTGCATGTGCTTGTTTGCAAAACATTTGCCTAATAAATTTCTGTACTTCGCATGCACTTGTCTGCAAGCATTTGTCAAATAAATAACTTGTACCATATTTTTCGGGTCAAGAGTAAAATTTTATTATATTATTAATAGCATTTTGTCCACATATTAGACATGTCGGATTACAAGACGCACATACAATGCATTATAGATTTGATAACATTTCATGAGTTTGGTCCACATACAAGATGTGGACATTGTACAAAATGCACATAAACTATCATGAAATATTTTTTATATTTTTGATTTCTGTTTGAAGATTGTATTAAAAGTGATTGATGTTTATTATATGCTGTTATTTGTTATCCTACATTTCAAATATGTTACCCATTCAGGCAAAATTAAAGTTAATTATTGTACTATGCTATTTTCTTTTATGCATGTATACATATATTTGCTTGTTTTACCTCAGGAATTCGGTCAAAAGTTACAATCAGGGCAATCAGTTCTTTACAGTTAATGAATTACATAGAAAAGGCGTTACAACCCTATAGTTTTAATTGCATTTATAAGAAAGTATTGATTTAAACAATAATTAGATTCAGAACAATGTATGACCAGTAATTATGGACTATAGGAGTTGCATTCGCACATGTTATTCCATTTTGTAGTCTACTCAATAGGTCAGTAGACCTGCTACGAGTGATAGCACAACATCCAACCCTGAATCCAGTTTTGTGCGGATTTTCAGTTTTATTTGTATACAGCACAGGAACTATTTCAATAATGACTTATCTAAAAGACCATAAAGATAAAGATATAGCGTGTTTGATTTGAAATTAGTCTAAAAGGCTTGTCAATAACAAATCATTAGCAATATAATTGTGTATAAATGAACTACAATACTTTTAACCAAAAATAAGAGATCTCTGTGTTCTCTTGCTACAAAGCCACAATTAATTTTTGCAAAAATCAATATATCAACGAATGCCATGCGGAGGTCATGACTTTGTACATGGGTAGCATAATTTTGCGCGTTTTTCTATCACAACAAAGGATCAAAACAAAATACATGAGCACTGTTTATTTGAAGCTTAGTCTTTGTTAAAGTCACGTTAACATTTAAATTTAGTAATGTGTTTAAAAAAACAGATTAAACAAGACTATTGCCAAGCAATATTTCCCCTACCGGCTCCACCATTGTCAGAATTTGTCCACCATTGTCAGAATTTTTATATATTTTTTTTATATATTTGATGCCATAGCAACCAGAATTATTGTCGTAGGAACAAAATGAAAGACATGCATAATCTCCATATTGCCATCTGACCATGTTTTAAGTTTAATGAAAAAATATGAAGAACTTTTAAAGTAATCGCAGGATCCAGAAAAGTGTGAAAGACTCACAGAGCGCAAACCATATGTCCCCTCCGGTGAAACCAGTAGGGGACAATAATGTTTATTTGAGATTTTAACAAAATATTTACTTAGCATGTACTTTTCTGCAAACATTTGTCTTCATACAGTAAGTGTCCTAAGTAGTGTTCATTAAATATTTGCCTTAATAAATTACTTATACCTAGTTTGTCCTTTTGAAAACATTTTCTTTATAAATTTCTAGAACTAAGCATTAACTTGTCTGCAAACATTTGTTTATACCCGTAGCTTTCCCTCTCATTTAAATTTGCTTCTTTGATAATTTTCCCCGTAACATTAAGAGATTTCGTACCACAAACTTTTGAAAAAATTCTTGCGCTTTATATTGATGCACATTGTAATCCAGCTTTCAATTGGTCAGAATAATCACATTTATTTCGTGGCACTTACCATTGGATAGCCTTTGGAATGTCCGCCTCACAGGTAATACGGGCTGACTTGCAGGCAAACATGTACGTGTATGGCCAGTGCGGAATGACCCCGTCACGTCCCCGCAAGTGGGCCTGTGTTCGGCTCTTCATTTTTGCAATGTAAGCTGCCTTGTATGTGTTGCCTGCAAAAATCAGGCAGTTTTATTTTTGGTTAACCCATTTATGCATAGTGGACTCTCCCATTCTTCTAAATTGGATCAATTTAGTTCCAAAATAAGGGATGTTTAGTATATTTATTTCTATACAGTCAATCTTGTAATCAAAAGTGGTCTCTTAATAAAATGGTCTTTAAATAAAAAAAGGCCATTCTGAAAGAATGCTTACCCTCAATTTTAATCTATATGAAGGATAATCTCTTTTGTCAACAATGATTTACATAATTACATAATTACATAATTATTTGCAAAAACAACATAGACAAAGAAATATTTTTCGCGTTTTTTTTCACCTGACACATTATTTTCCACGTCTTCAAGCACCTCGGCTTTACGCTTAAGAATGTTCTGAATTTGAGTTTTACCTACTCCAAACTCATCTGCGATTTTACGTCCAAAACCCGAATTTTCTCGTTCAACGTTAACACTTTTTGTTTTGACATTTTAATTTCTGCATGTACGCTTAAGGAAATCTGACTCGATTATGATTCATAATGAGCTGAAAAAATTAAAACACATCAATTGAAAACAAACAAACAGACCTGATTGGAAAATTTATTAAGTAAATAACAATGTGATTGGCTAACAAATATCTACTAATTAGCATAATTACAAATTGGTCATGTACGGATTTCGACAGATGTTGCCGATAAATAGTTTCTTTTCCGCACTTCTCAGGAAATGTTTGTCGCGTACAGTGCATTGTTTCTGCATCTGTTATCTATACTCGAGAAAAATTGGCGATGTCTCTTAACGTTTCACATAGTTAATTATTTAAGCTGTAGACTGTGCGTAATACGTTCCTCTATTATTCAACTCAAAAAATTAATACGCAGTCTACAACAATACCGGTCAGAACCGGTCAACGAGACAAAGCATAATCATAATGGTTGGTGTGAAAACAAAGCAGAGGTGTAACAGTACATCTTATCGGCTTAGATAAACAATTAACACAGATTTGTCCCTGAAAGATCAATAGATGAACCACTTTTAGCTCCTATTGGTCGCTTAATTCAAGATTCGGACATCAAAATACACAAAAATCAGCAGTCGCTGGTTGCATAAGACAAAAGTTGCTTAATACAATATCATTATATAGCGAAAAAGCTCCGTGGGATTTCAAAATGGTCGCATAAGACAAAGGTCGCTTAATACAAGTGGTTGCATCTACAAGATTGACTGTATTTAGAATATTTCTTACAGAAATTCCTTTAAGCAAACAGCGCTAACCCTGATGAGAATCCGCATAATGCAGCGTCTCATCTGGGTCTATGCTGTTTACCAAGGCCTTTTTTCAAGACGCTAGGCATAAATGCAGGATTTTTTTCAGCTTTAGGGGAAGATAGCCCATGACTTTGAAAATGGGAATTTTATCGGCATTTTCAAGAAATTGAAATTCACGAATTATGCCGACATTATCCAATTCCAGGTATAGTCTTAAACCCATACGAGACCGAATCAGACTATGCTTTGTTAAAAACCGAAACAGCCGATGTCATTACCGTTTTTTAGATGGTTTAGAAATTAAAAGTTTTGAAGTTGTAATATTCATTTTATTGATATGCTAACAACTAGAATTGACAAATTTGTGTACCCAATTGTTTTACTTATAATTAAACAAGAGATGTGTTCGTCAGAAACACAATGCTCCCTATTGCGCCGCTCTGAAATAATTTTTTTTTTTTTTTACCTTTGACCTTGAAGGATGACCTTGACCTTGAACTTTCACCACTCAAAATGTGCAGCTTCATGAGAACGCCGCTTTGATTTTTTGTTGTTAACCTTTTACCTTGAAGGATGACCTTGACCTTGAACTTCCACCACTCATAATGTGCAGCTTCATGAGAACGCCGCTTTGAATAATTTTTTTTTTGACCTTTGACCTTGAAGGATGACCTTGACCTTGAACTACCACCACTCACAATGTGCAGCTTCATGAGAACGCCGCTTTGAATTTTTTTTTCTTTTTTACCTTTGACATTGAAGGATGACCTTGACCTTGAACTTCCACCACTCACAATGTACAGCTTCATGAGAATGCCGCTTTGATTTTTTTTTTTCACCTAAAATGATGACCTTGACCTTGAAGGATGACCTTGACCTTGAACTTCCACCACTAACAATGTGCAGCTTCATAAGAACGCCACTTTGAAGTTTTTATTTTTTTGACCTTTGACCTTGAAGGATGTCCTTGACCTTGAAGGATGATCTTGACCTTGAACTTCCACCACTCAAAATGTGCAGCTTCATGAGAACGCCGCTTTTATTTTATTTTTATTTTTTTAACCTTTGTCCTTGAAGGATGACCTTGACCTTGAACTTCCACCACTCACAATGTGCAGCTTCATGAGAACGCCGCTTTGATTTTTTTTTCTTTTTTACCTTTGACCTTGAAGGATGACCTTGACCTTGAACTTCCACCACTCACAATGTACAGCTTCATGAGAATGCTGCTTTGAAATTTTATTTTTACCTTAAAGGATGACCTTGACCTTGAAGGATGACCTTGACCTTAAACTTCCACCACTCACAATGTGCAGCTTCATAAGAACGGCACTTTGAAATTATTATTTTTTTGACCTTTGACCTTAAAGGATGACCTTAGCCTTGAAGGATGACCTTGACCTTGAACTTCCACCACTCACAATGTGCAGCTTCATAAGAACGCCATTTTGAATATATTTTTTTTTTACCTTTGACCTTGAAGGATGACCTTGACCTTGAAGGATGACCTTGACCTTGAACGTCCATCACTCACAATGTGCAGCTTCATGGGAACGCCGCATTAATTGTTTTTTTTTTTTTTACCTTTGACCTTGAAGGATGACATTGACCTTGAACTTCCACCACTCAAAATGTGCAGCTTAACGAGATACACATGCATGCCAAATATCAAGTTGCTATCTTCAATATTGAAAAGTTATGGCCAATGTTAAAGTTTTCGGACGGACAGACGCCATATTTTTGACATTTGACCTCGAGGGATGACCTTTACCTTCACCTTTCACCACTCAAAATGTTAAGCTCCGTGAGATGCACATGCATGCCAAATATCAAGTTGCTATCTTCAATAGTGAAAAAGTTATTGCCAATGTTAAAGTTTTTGGACGGACGGACAGACGCCATATATTTGACATTTGACCTTGAAGGATGACCTTGACCTTCACCTTTCACAACTCAAAATGTGCAGCTCCGTGAGATGCACAGGCATGCCAAATATCAAGTTTCTATCTTAAATAATGAAAAAGTTATGGCCAACGTTAAAGTTTTTTCGGACAGACGGATGGACTGACACACATACTGACATACTGACTGACTGACGGGGGCATCAAAATGTATGTTTCAGACAATTAAAAAGTTTTTTTTCCAAAATAAGAGTAAATTGATGCTAAAATTATAAATTTCATGCGTGTATGGAATATTTCTTAAACAATTTGAAAAGTCCTGTCAGGAAAATACCTACCACAAATGCCAGGTAAAAATAACAATTTTAACCCTTTCCCCCATTAGAAGCAAAGTGAAATGGCTTTTTCAACCAGCATAAAACCAGAACAGCCTGCAGGTAAATCACAGTCTGTTCAGGTTTGCTGCTCATCAGTAACTAAGGGTTTGAAATGAATCCTTTAAAACTTGAATTAAGTAAGAAAGGTTTTTAATTAAATGTAATTTTCTAAGGGACTACAAATGTGTCAAAATACGTGTCTAAGTGGTAAAGGTTAACCAATGAATTTGATCCGACGAGGGAACAAATCTATAGGCTATCCTTACTGACCTAGCTCTCAAGCCACTCTACCTTTAGTCTGCAGCAGTTCAGACACGAGCGCCGCCAAGGGTCCACAATCCTCCCAGAAGGTCAGACAACCCTCGACGCTGATGTTCTCGTCCCTTAAGATCTCAACAATAAGGCTTGCAAGGGCGCGGTCCTGTTTGTGGTCCTCGATGTCAATACAGATGAAACGGTGAACAAGGCTACGGGCAAAGTGCTCTGGGTTAGATTCCACCAGGACTATCTGAAACAAACAACTGTCATGGGTAAGATTCCCCCAACCGCTGACGCATTGTTGTGGAAAGACAACAGTAAAAGTTTGTTATTGAATTTTAATGATAAATGTGTAATGATGAAAATAAAAACTGTAATAACCATGCCTTGGCATTATGATCAACGAGTGCTTGACAGTATAACGTAAGCCATCATGGGAAAATTGTTCATATTCAATAATTTATTAGACGATAATTCAAAAATAAAAAAAGGAAAAAAACATTTTTTTAGGGGGGGGGGGGGGGGGGGGGGTAGAGGGGTGAGAGGGGGGTATAATGTGGGGTGGGGTAATTAATTAGATATTTAAAAAAAATTGGGGGGTGGGGGGGGGGGGTAGGGGGAGTGAGAGGGGGGTATAATGTGGGGTGTGGTAATTTATTAGATGTTTAAAAAAAACTATTGTTTTGGGGGGTGGGGGAGGTAGGGAAGGTAGGGGGGAGTGAGAGGAGGTAAAATGTGGGGTGTGGTAATTTATTAGATGTTTAAAAAAAAAAATTGGGGGGGGGGGGTAGGGGGGAGTTGAGAAGGGGGGTATAATGTGGGGTGTGGTAATTAATAAGTTGTTTAAAAAAAAAATATTGGGTGGGGGGTAGGGGGAGTTAGAGGGGGGTATAATGTGGTGGTGTGGTAATTTATTATGTTTTAAAATTTTTTTTTTTTTTTTTTAAGGGGGTGGGTGGGGTAGGGGGGGGTGAGAGGGGGGTATAATGTGGGGTGTGGTACTTTATTAGATGTTTAACAAAAAAAAAAAATTGGGGGGGGGGATTGGGGGGGGGGTAGGGTGGGTATAATGTGGGGTGTCGTAATTAATAAGTTGTTTAAAAAAAAATTATTGGGTGGGGGGTGGGTGGGGGTGAGAGGGGGGTTATAATGTGGGGTGGGGTAATTTATTAGATGTTTAATGATCTCACACTGACATGAACAAATATCCTCTATTTATTAAACATGAAATTTAAACTTATTGCATTTGTTTCCCCTGTATATAAGAAAGATATAATAGTGTATTACCTCCCCTGTCCTGCTTATATTTATATTAATCAACAAAATTTAACATTAACACAATATTGAATATACAAAATATACAAAAAAATCTCATATTCTGATAATATTTTTACTGATCCCAGTGCTCCAGCTAGGCCTTAATCGAAGGGCGCCGCGCCCTGCCCTCCCAAACCTCCGCCCTGCCCCCCCCCCCCCCCCCCGAACGTCCGCCCTGCCCCCCCCCCCCCCCCTAAAAAAAAAAACTTTTTTTTTTTTTTACATATGATTATTCATAAATCTCTTATTACATTGTAATTACTTTAATCCTCATTGTAGACATTATATTTGAATAGTTTAATAATAATGGGAATAATACAATTATTTATAACATATAAATTAACATGCAATAGAAAGCATTCCAGAAACACCCGGGCGCTCGTACATGCCCTTTTCACAAAATACTGCGTGTCGAAAGTGCCCTTTTGACAAAATACTGCGCATCGAAAGTGCCCTTTTGACAAAAAAGCCCCCCTGCCCTTTTCAAATCCTAGCTGTGATCCACTTTATTTTACTCAAATGATGATGTTTCATTGGACTGATAATTATAGATTTAGGATTACAGACCAGTTGCTTCAGTTATATTGTTCAGAGTGCGCCCTGTTGGCCGCGTATGCGTTCTTGAGTTATCATCCAAAAACCATTTTGAGTCACCGTGACCTTGACCTTTGACCTAGTGACCTCAAAATCAATAGGGGTCATTTGCGAATCATGATCAATGTTCCTATTAAGTTTCATGATCCTAGGCCCAAGTGTTCTTGAGTTACCATCCAGAAACCACCTGGTGGACGGACCGACCGACCAACACAACCGACCGACCAACATGTGCAAAGCAATATACGGGTCCCCTCTTCTTCGAAGGGGGGCATAATAAACCAAACATGTTTATTATAACTGCACTAAAGTTGGAGTAAAATAGTGGAAGAGCAGGCCCTGCAGAGGAAAGGAGGAAGAGAAGGTAAACTAGAAGCACCTGGCATCGAAACCTTGATGCAGAGGTCAATAAGCAGATGGGACCAAAGAGAAATTTGAGATGAATGTAAAAGTTGCCCACAGAAGCTTATTTATGTATTTTTTTTAAAGGGCAATAATTCCTAAACAAGAGGGCCAAGATGGCCCTAGTTCCCTCACCTGAGAGGAGTCGGTTCATTCAATCTTTACCAAACTCAAACTTGACCTAGATATTGTCCAGACAAACATCCTTGTCAAGTTTCATCATTATTTAACTAAAACTCTGGCATATGGAGTGATTTTGTCTTTGTACGATTTGACCTGGTGACCTATATTTTGAGATGACCCCCTTACCAAACATCAAACTTTGCTTACAAAAATAAATATTATGACCAAGATTCATAAAACCTGAAACAAAATTGTGACCTCTAGAGTGTTTACAAGGATTTTGTATAATATAATGAAAATTTGGACAATCTAAAGCCAATAATTAAGGCATTTATTATGTGATATATATATATATATATAAACAATCTTTTCAACAAGTTTCATGATGATTGGGCAAAAAATGTGACTTCTAGAGTGTTCACATGTTTTCACTATATACATATAGAGAAAAATGCCCCGCCCACTGGCGGCCATGTTTTTCACCGATCTGGACCATTTTCGAACTCGTCTGAGATATCATTAAAACCAATGTTTTGACCAACTTGCATGATGATTGGGCAAAATTGTGACTTCTAGAGTGTTAACAAGGTTTCTCTATAGACAAATAAGGAAAACTGCCCCCCCCCCCCCCCAGGAGCCATGTTATTCAACTGACCGGAACCATTTTCAAACTCAACTCTCATATCAAGGAAACAAATGTTCTGACCAAATTTCATGAAAATTGGGCCAAAAATGTGACTTCTAGAATGTTCACATGTTTTTACTATATACATATAGAGAAAAATGCCCCGCCCACTGGCGGCCATGTTTTTTCACCTATCTGGACCATTTTCGAACTCGTCTGAGATATCATTTAAACCAATGTTTTGACCAGCTTGCATGATGATTGGGCAAATATTGTGACTACTAGAGTGTTTAAAAGGTTTCTCTATAGCCAAATAAGGAAAACTGCCCCCCCCCCCCCCGGCAGCCATGTTATTCAACTGACCGGAACCATTTCCAAACTCAACTCTCATATCAAGGAAACAAATGTTCTGACCAAATTTCATGAACATTGGGCCAAAAATGTGCCTTCTAGAGTGTTCACATGTTTTCACTATACACATATAGAGAAAAATGCCCCGCCCACTGGTGGCCATGTTTTTTCACCGATCTGGATCATTTTCAAACTCATCCAAGTTATCAATAAAACCAATGTTTTTACCAACTTTCATGATGGTTGGGCAAAAATTGTGACTTCTAGAGTGTTTACAAGGTTTCTTTAAAGCCAAATAAGGAAAACTGTCCCGCCCACTGGCGGCCATGTTTTTCAACGGACTGGAACCACTTTTGAACTCAACCAACATATCATTAAGACAAACATTTTGACAAAGTTACATGAAGATTGGGCATGTAATGTGACTTTTACAGTGTTTACAAGTTCTTTCTTTTTTTTGACCTAGTGACCTAGTTTTTGACCCGGTACAACCCAGTTTCGAACTCGACTGAGATTTCATTTAGACAAAGCTTCTGACAAAGTTTCATGAAGATCGGACAATAAATGTGGCCTCTAGAGTGTTTACGAACAAATGTGGACGGACGGACAAAGACCGGTCACAAAAGCTCACCTGAGCATTCAGGTGAGCTAAAAAAGCAAGGAACCTCCTAAAACAAGAGGGCCAAGATGACCCTAGTTCCCTCACCTGAGAGGAGTCGGTTCATTCAATATTTACCTAATCATGTCAAACTTGACCTAGATATTGACCAGACAAACTTCCTGGTCAAGTTTCATCATTATTGAACCAAATCTCTGGCGTAGGGAGTGTTTTTGTAAGATTTGAAATGGTGACCTATATTTTGAGTTGACCCCCTTACCAAACATCAGACTTTGCTTACAATGTATAATATAATAAAAATTTGGACAATCTAAGGGCAATAATTATGGCATTAATTATGTGATTTTGCTCTTCATCAAACTTGACTGAGATCTTTCAGCAACTTTGATAAAGAATGCTTGAGAAATGTGAACGCTAGAGTGTTTACAAAACAAATGTGGACAGACGGACAGCGGACAAAGACCAGTCCTAAAACCTGAGCAATCAGGTGAGCTAAAAAGTGTGTTTCACCGATCTGAGCCATTTTCCAACTTGTCCAAGAAATCAATAAAACCAATGTGTTTACTAAGTTTCACGATTATTAGGCAAAATATGTGGCTTCTATAGTGTTAGATCAAACGGTTTCTCTATATAGTCACAAATTGTGACTTCTAGAGTGTTTACAAGGTTTCTCTATAGCCATATAAGGAAAACTATCCCGCCCACTGGCGGCCATTTTTGTCAACGGACCAGAACCACTTTTGAACTCAACCAACATATCATTAAGACAGACATTTAGACAAAGTTACATGAAAATTGGGCATTAAATGTGACTTCTACAGTGTTTACAAGCTTTTTCTTTTTTACATAGTGACCTACTTTTTGACCCAGCATTACCCAGTTTCGAACTTGATCGAGATATCATTGGGACAAATCTTCTGACCAAGTTTCATGAAGATCGGACAATAAATGTGGCCTCTAGAGTGTTTACTAACAGATGTGGAGGGACGAAGGGACGACGGACGGACGAAGGACAAAGACCGGTCACAAAAGCTCACCTGAGCAATCAGGTGAGCTGAAAATTCACAAAGGAACTCTTTAAAAAAAACACAGTTGCTAAATTGAGACTCCCATCTTCAAAGCAGCAAGCCAGATTAATGTCATTCTAGAGCCTCCAGCACTGTGGCTTACCTTCACTCCCATCTTCAAAGCAGCAAGCCAGATTAATGTCTTGCTAGGCTAGAGCCTCCTCCACTATGTCTTACCTTCACTCCCATCTTCAAAGCAGTGGGCCAGATAAACTTCTAGCTATAACTTCCAGCCCTATGGCTTACCTTCACTCCCATCTCCAATGCAGCGGGCCAGATAAACTTCTAGCTATAAACTCCAGCCCTATGACTTACCTTCACTCCCATCTTAAAAGCAGCGGGCCAGATAAACTTCTAGCTATAAACTCCAGCCCTTTGACTTACCTTCACTCCCATCTCCAATGCTGCTGGCCAGATAAACTTCTAGCTATAAACTCCAGCCCTATGACTTACCTTTACTCCCATCTCCAATGCAGCGGGCCAGATAAGCTTCTAGCTATAAACTCCAGCCCTATGACTTACCTTCACTCCCATCTTCAAAGCAGCGGGCCAGATAAACTTCTAGCTACAACCTCCAGCCCTATGGCTTTCCTTAACTCCCATCTCCAATGCTGCGGGCCAGATAAACTTCTAGCTATCACCTCCAGCCCTATGGCTTACCATAATTCCCATCTCCAAAGCAGCGGGCCTGATAAACTTCTAGCTATAAACTCCATCCCTCTGGCTTACCTTCATTCCCATCTCCAATGCAGCGGGCTAGCTAAACGTCTGACTATAGCCTCCATCCCTCTGGCTTATTTTTCTCCCATCTCCAAGAAGAAGACCAGATAAACTTGGTATAGCCCCCTGTCCTCTGGCTTACCTTCACTCCAATCGCCAATGCAGCAAGCCAGATAAACTTCTTGGTATAGCTCCCTGCCCTCTGGCTTACCTTCACTCCCATCTCCAATGCAGCAGGCCAGATAAACTTCTTGCTATAGCCCCCTGCCCTCTGGCTTACCTTCACTCCCATCTCCAAAGCAGCAGGCCAGATTAACTTCTTGGTATAGACCCCTGCCCTCTGGCTTACCTTCACTCCCATCTCCAATGCAGCAGGTCAGATAAACTTCTTGCTATAGCCTCCTGCCCTCTGGCTTACCTTCACTCTCATCTCCAAAGCAGCAGGCCAGATAAAATTCTTGCTATAGCCTCCTGCCCTCTGGCTTACCTTCACTCCCATCTCCAAAGCAGCAGGCCAGATAAACTTCTTGCTATAGCCTCCTGCTCTCTGGCTTACCTTCACTCCCATCTCCAATGCAGCAGGCCAGATTAACTTCTTGCTATAGCCTCCTGCCCTCTGGCTTACCTTCACTCCCATCTCCAAAGCAGCAGGCCAGATAAACTTCTTGCTATAGCCTCCTGCCCCAATCACAAGGATCATCTTATCTTGCAGCACGTAGTCCTGGGAACGCGTGAGCATGGTTCGCACATATGGCCTTACACTCCGACCAAAGATTTCGTCGAATTTTGGCATGTCAAGGTCTCGTCTCTCATACCCATTCGAGTTGTCACTACACACTCTGTCAAAATTAAACAAATAACCTTGTTTTTTTTCAATATTTTATTCATCTAGAAAAACAACAAAGTGATTGTCTTCCTTCTACATAATATCAGAAGGGCTACATTCCTTCAGAGTCAAATTTAATTTTGTTTAAAGGATTTTTTCCCAGGAATAGGAATTCCTTCTCTTATGAGATTTTTCCAGAAATGCCTTAATTAATGCAATTTTTCATTAAAATGCATGCAGTGGGCCCAAGGTGAAACAACCCGGTGAACAAACTATTTCTGACTAATTTTTGTTTACAGAGCTTCATTGTAAGTAGCCGAGTGCAGATAAGATAAGTTGCAAAATTAGACAAAATTAGGCTGTTTGTAAAACATGCATGCCCCCATATGGGCTGTCAGTTGTAGTGGCAGCCATTGTGTTAATACGTTTTTTGTCACCATGACCTTGACCTTTGACCTAGTGACCTGAAAGTCAATAGGGGTCATCTGCGAGTCATGATCAATGTACCTATGAAGTTTCATGATCCTAGGCCTAATTATTCTTGAGTTATCATCAGGACACCATTTTACTGTTTCAAGTCACTGTGACCTTGACCTTGGACCTAGTGACCTGAAAATCAATAGGGGTCATTTGCCAGTCATGATCAATGTACCTCTTAAGTTTCATGATCCTAGGCATAAGCTTTCTTGAGTTATCATCTGGAAACCATTTTACTATTTCGGGTCACCGTGACCTTGACCTTTGACCTAGTGACCTGAAAATCAAAAGGGGTCATCTGCCAGTCATTATTAATGTACCTATGAAGTTTCATGATCCTAGGCATAAGCGTTCTTGAGTTATCATCCGGAAACCATTTTACTATTTCGGATCACCGTTACCTTGACCTTTGACCTAGTGACCTGAAAATCAATAGCGGACATCTGCAAGTCATGATCAATGTACCTATGAAGTTTCATGATCCTAGGCATAAGCGTTCTTGAGTTATCATCCGGAAACCATTTTACTGTTTCCGGTCACCATGACCTTGACCTTTGACCTAGTGACCTGAAAATCTAAAGGGGTCATCTGCCAGTCATTATTAATGTACCTATGAAGTTTCATGATCCAAGGCATAAGCGTTCTTGAGTTATCATCCAGAAACCATTTTACTATTTATGATCACCGTGACCTTGACCTTTGACCTAGTGACCATAAAATCAATAGCGGACATCTGCGAGTCATGATCAATGTACCTATGAAGTTTCATGATCCTAGGCCTAAGCGTTCTTGAGTTATCATCCAGAAACCATCTGGTGGACGGCCATATGGACAGACCGACATGAGCAAAACAATATACCCCCTCTTCTTCAAAAGGGGGCATAAATATTAAAACCATAAAAATTATGAGGCTTTGTGATTGGTTCAGAGTAAGAATATCAAAACCATGAGGCTTGGTGAGTGGTTCAGACTTAGAGTATCAAAACCATGAGGCTTGGTGAGTGGTCCAGACTTAGAACATCAAAACCATGAGGCTTGGTGAGTGGTTCAAACTTATTATATAAAAACTATGAAGCTTCGTGATTGATTCAGACTTATAATATCAAAACCATGAGGTTTGGTGAGCAGTGCAGACTTATAATATCAAAACCATGAGGCTTGGTGAGTGGTCCAGACTTAGAACATCAAAACCATGAGGCTTGATGAGTGGTTCAGACTGAGAATATCAAAACCATGAGGCTTGGTGAGTGGTGCTGACTTAGAATATCAAAACCATGAGGCTTGGTGAGTGGTCCAGACTTAGAATATCAAAACCATGAGGCTTGGTGAGTGGTCCAGACTAAGAACATCAAAACCATGAGGCTTGGTGAGCAGTGCAGATTTATAATATCAAAACCATGAGGCTTGGTGAGTGGTTCAGACTTAGAACATCAAAACCATGAGGCTTGGTGAGTGGTTCAGACTGAGAATATCAAAACCATGAGGCTTGGTGAGTGGTGCCGACTTAGAATATCAAAACCATGAGGCTTGGTGAGTGGTCCAGACTTAGAATATCAAAACCATGAGGCTTGGTGAGTGGTCCAGACTAAGAACATCAAAACCATGAGGCTTGGTGAGTGGTTCAGACTGAGAATATCAAAACCATGAGGCTTGGTGAGTGGTCCAGACTAAGAACATCAAAACCATGAGGCTTGGTGATTGGTTCAGATTTTCGTGCTGTGTAAACAAAACTTTTGTGTGTATGACACTTGCCTAGTACTCCCCGTTTTTTTCAGTGAAAAAAATTTTAAACTAAAAAGAAAATCACTGGAAAACCACACTTTAAATATCATCATGAAAATAAACAAAATGAAGTAAATAAGCTGTGTCTGTTTGCAGTTATCATTAAGGTTGAGTAACACCTTAAGGGGATGTTATTTCATTTATGTAGGTGCTTGGATGTGATAAACAAACAGTAAAGAAGTTAATCGAAACAGAAACCAACAAGAAACTGTCGGAGACGGTAGATGCTCCCCAAAGTTTTTTTTGTCACAATATTGCACTATATATTCAGATAAAAGGAAACATCTTGAGGGGCATAACTTTGGACAAAATAATACGATGGATGGTTTAGCAACTTAAAATTTCAAAGGGCCATAACTCTCTAAATAAATAATCTAACCAGAACCCACAAATTATATGCACATCTCCTTTTGGTAGTGAAGCTTCCCATAAAGTTTCATTGAATTCCGGTCATTACTTGCTGAGAAATAGCCCGGACAAGAATTGCACTATATGTAGAGTTAATGGAAAATTTCAAAGGGCCATAACTCTGTGAAAAATCATTTGACCAGAACCGGCTGATAATATGCACATCTCCTCTTTGTAGTGAAGCTTCGCATAAAGTTTAATTGAATTCCGGTCATTAATTGCTGAGAAATAGCCCGGACAAAAATTGTGCACGGACGGACAGACACACGCACTGACAGACGAAGCGGCGACTATATGCTCCCCCCATAAATTTTAGGGGAGCATAAAAATTGAGCAATTACACAGGTTCATTAAATGAATGAACCGAACAAATACGGCTTTTTTTTCAAATTATTTTTTCAGAAAGGTCAATGATGTGTTTTCTTAATCTGATTGATTGACCTCCAATGAAATTACAAAATCTTTGGTCAAAAAGAAAAGTTGCGCAATCTATGCTAGTGTACACGTTTCTTAATAATCTCTCCAGTTGTGTCCGAACTGATTTTTTTTTAAATTTGTCCTACTGGTAATGCGAACCTATTCTTACCCTTGAACTTACCAAATATCAAAAACCTACAAACTGTTGCACTCTCAGACGAAAGAAAACATACTTACACAACAACCCAAAAAACACAAAAACATAACAACAAATATAACCATCAATTTTCTCTCTTTTGAAGTTTTGAAGTACTGCCATTACCAACATAAGCAAAGTAGTAATTGGAACCCCACAAACAAAAAATACACACACAAACACAAATAATACAAAAACATTACCGATTATTCTCCCTGGTGTAGTATTCCCCATATCTGTGCTCCGACAGCTGGTACACAGGGTTCATGATCTGACTGTTGAGAACTGTACATCGGTGCATCATGTCAGCCAAGCACTCGTACATATGACAGTTGATTGTGCAGTCGTGACTGTTAACCTCAATTGCAACTGGAAAGATCTGGCCGTTCATCTCCGTAAGAAAGAAATCAATGCCTGTAAATAGAAATTTAAATTCGGCATGTGCGATTAAAAATGTTCCCACTTGCAGAGATTTATCAAGAATTTTGATTTGATGAATTCCAGGACTCACATCTTTGAAAACAAAAAGTCCCAGGGGAATTTATATTCCCAAAATTAACTGATGAGTCCTGAATTTTTTCAGGTTATAAGTCGCACAAGATGCGTTTCCTTATTTCTAACATTTTTTCTAACTTTGTTCTATATGTAAGACACACTGTAGTACATGTATAAGACACACATACACTATCATTACATTTATCCTAATACGCTATCACTTGAAAAATCTATGAAATGTTAAATGCTATTATATGTTCAATTTCAGATTGAAGATGACTGCCAAACATTATTAATGTTGAAAACATTTTGTCCTTAGTAATCTCACATAGTCACATATGTAAATTATTTTAACTGATCCAGTAAGCTTTATGAAAATTATTATAAGATTAAATAATTCTATTTTCTATTATGCGTTTACATATACGTTTGCTCTTTTAACCTCAAAATTTTGGTAAAAAAACATTATTAGAACATTCTGTTTTATAAGTGTCACAATAAATAAATACAATGTATTATAGTAAGGGTGTAACAGCCCTAGATTGTTCTGTGCTTTGTAGTTTTTCTCTGTGAATACTGATAAAAACAAGAGCTGTCACCATAGGATGACATATGCCCCCTATAAACGCTTTGATAGAAGTTATGAGCATTTTACAAAACCTAAATACTAAATCCTTAAAATGCACTAATTGACCCCGTGACCTAGTTTTTGACTCGGCATGACCGATATTCGAACTTGACCTAGATATTGTCTGGATACAACTTTTGACCAAGTTTGGTAAAGATCGGATGAAAACTATTTGAATTAGAGAGCGGACACAAAAAGTGTGAAAGACTGACGGAGAGTGCGAAAACTATATACCCCCTTTTCTTCGAAAGGGGGCATAACAATAATGAGAATCAGAATGATTGATTGCCTGTTATTAGGGACCTATCAGCAATGATATATTGGCTCATGTCAATCCCTTTTGTCAAAACATTGCAGTCTACACAATAGGTCAGTAGACATGCTAAGCATGTTTGCACAACACCAAAAACAAAACAATATCAAGCTTTGTCCGGATTTTTTGTTTAATAAATATACAGTCCAATAACTGTTTCAAAAATGACTTTCCTAAATGACTGTAACAATAAACAAACAGCGTGTTGAAATTTAAAATTAATTTAGAGGAAATGTAAATTACAAAGCTTTCACAATATGCAAGTAATTTTATTAAAATTAACCATGAACACTCAATATTCTTTGCACTAAAAAATGTTTATACAAATATCAATACACCCAAGCTTTCCATGTTGATGACGTAAAGTTGTACATGCATAATTTTTCGCCTGCTTAGATTTGGACAAATGATCAACATGAAATACATGAGCACTGTTAAATTATTCAAGCTAGAGATTGTCATGTTAACATTAAAATTCGGAAGTATGTTTAAGATTTCTAATTTAATTATGCACATGTGAGAACTACATAAAACACAGACCAAGACATCTTGATTTTGTCTGACTATTACTTAGGTATGATGCGTTTTATCATTTTTAATTTTAATGCGTTCGAGTCGGACCTAGATAAATCTCTGCAGAGGTAAAATATTGACAAATTTGATATTGTTGTTGTTTTGGGAAGAAATGGCAAATATGTTCCGTAAAATATCAGATTTTTTGGAGTCTATAAATTGTTTTAATACACAATCTCAAATAAGCTTTGCAAATGGCAACCCTGCACACTTCCATCTGAGCTAGGAGACACGCCCTCACCTATGATATCAGTGTAGCCTCACCTATGATATCAGTGTAGCCTCACATTTGATACCAGTGTAGCCTTACCTATTACATCAGTGTTGCCTCACCTTTGATATCAGTGTAGCCTCACCTATGATATCAGTGTAGCCTCACCTATTGATATCAGTGTAGCCTCACCTATAATATCAGTGTAGCCTCACCTATGATATTAGTGTAGCCTCACCTATGATATCAGTGTAGCCTCCTATTCCGCCCCGTTGCTGCGCAGTCATCTTCTTCTCTTCATCCATTATAGCTTGTAGCACGTCCTCTGTCTTCTTGCGCACATCGCGCTCGATGTTACGACGCACGGTCGGGTCAGTGATTCCAAACGCCAGCAGTGTGGCGTCAAGAGTCTGCAGGACTGTGTTGTTTCCATTGACTGGCGCATCTTTTGAGGCAACGCCGCACGTAATCTAAACAGAAACAGAGAAAATTTAAAAATGTATAATACACTTGAATGCCGCACATTATCAAGACAGATGCATAGAATATTTAACTATATGATAAAAAGTCATTTAAATGTATAAATACACTTGAAAGCCGCACGTAATGTTAACAGATGCATAGAAAGTTAAACTATATGCTGAACAGTCATACAAGTATGTGTGATAGATACACTTGATTCCACCAAAAATCCAAAATGATCTGAATTTCTGTGTTGTCTGTCCGTCAGCTATGCCTTCAGAAAAACAACAAGATAACCATGACAGCACTAAGGTGCTAAACTGACTACAAGTGGCACAACAATGGTCCAAGATGTGACCTTGCAGCTCAGTTAAAATTATTTTCACTAAGGTAACACCAACATTCAGACTCAATCTAATCCAAATAAGGTCACACATGAGGTATTGAGACGGGGATTTTTCTCACATTTGAAAGGTTGACCTTGCTTTAAATCATGATTGACCCAAATACAAGCTTGGCTTAATTATTTTGAAGATAAACATTCTGAAACAACCATCATTGATTGATAAACAGGGGTTCTTAAGTGCTATCAAAGTTTTTTCAAAGACATGTGTATTCTTTCTTTGCCTTGATAGTAGATATTGTTAAGAATCAAATTCTGGCAAAATTGCATTATATCGAGAAAGTGGTCTCTTGTGTGTTTTTCAAACATTTGACAAAGTGCACGCTTTAAACCCAATTTGACTTAAATTTGTAATTTGCCTAGATAGTGTCAATATTAACATTCTTTCAAAGTTGTATCAAGATTGAGCCTAAGCTGTGTCCTTTAGACTGGTAACAATCTGATAGATGTCAACTGTGCCCTTTAGACTGGTAACAATCTGATAGATGTCAACTGCACATCAATTGCAAGCCACCGTACATTTACTGATAACAATACAGGGTTTTTTTTTGGCCCGATTTTATAGCCGAAATTTGGCTATGTTCCCAATCCCAAAAAGTATACTTTTTTCCCAAAATGTGGCAAAAAATTCCCATTTGCCAAAAAAAAAACAAAAAAATAAAAAATAAAAAAATAAAAAAATTTTTTTTTTTTTTTTTTTAGAAAGAAGTCTTATGTGTATTTTATCTCAATTTTAATTCAATTACATCTAACAAAGTATCATATGATTTTTTTCTTTTAATTTGAATGATTATAAAGAGTTAAATCAAATTTAGTATTTCCCTAATCAGTGGACTTTTCGTGTGGAAAAAAAGGCTAATGAATTTATTTTCCCAATTTCATGAAAATGCCGATAAAATTCCCAATTTCAAAGCCATGGGCTATCTTCCCACAAAGTGGAAAAAAAAACCTGCAATATCTTACCTTCTGCACTTCAGTGCTCAGGTTAGAAAATCATATTATTTTCCAATATTTTTTGGCTTAAGGTTCATGGGAGGGATAAAATTCGTTAAAACTTTGCTTTGGTTTTTCTTCATTCAATGTGGTACAATATGGTCAAACTATATATCATTTTAAAGGTAAAGACGGATAGAATAACATAAACACATTTTTGTCATTTAATATTTGTTTGCTTTATTCATATTTTTATTTAAAACCAATACATTTTTACACTAATTTACAAAATCTCTATCTAAAGTTAGGAATGATATGCACGACCGTACGTTGAATAAATACAAAGCTATATACATATACAAGGTCAAGTTAGCAACATTTCACAGAAAATTATTGTCAGAAAACAAAAAATGAGTTATTAATCAACTGCATTTTTTGGATAATTTTCCTAAACAAAGTTCTAACAATAACTTAACTGAACTACTTTTTAAAAATCCAGGTATGGTGGATAATAAGAGTCACCATTCTATTTCAAGGGCTTAACAATTTTGCTATAACCAAATAGAAAATTTTAAACCATCTCAAATTGAAAGAAACTGCAGACGACATATAAAATTGTAAATAAATATAAAGAAATAGGTTTGGCTGGGTAGAAATCATTGTGATAAAAGGAGATATTGCTCATCAATAACAAGATTATATGAGTTTTGTGCAGACGACTCTAGAAATCATAGTTTTACATAGAAATACACAGTTAGGTATCATGGTTTTTTCTTTCTTCCTTCCTGAACAACAACTGTCCTTGTACCGTTTTGAATAATGTCAGACATTCCCAAAAGTATTTTTAGTCCACAGGACATTCGATCCTGTGGACTTAACAAACTTGCAGGACCGGACTGGGATTCATAGGACCGAAACATCAGGTCACCGACCCAAATTTATTGAAATAAACATAATTGGGAAAATGTAATGGAAAATAAGCAACACAACTGAACACTAACAAATCGCAAAACACTTGCAGTATTTTTACGTAAAATATTTAAACCAAAAAGTTGTTAAAAACAAAACAATTTCTCAATTTAAAATAGTTTAAATACATGGTCAATTAGTAGTGTACATGTATACCTGCATGCAAATTGCTGTTTAAACAAAAGTTGTCAGATACTGATCAGGGCGTTTTTCCTTCTTTAGCAGGGACCTTATATAGGCCCCTTCCCCCAATATAAAGGCCCCTTCCATCAACTTAATGTCTTTAAAATCATGCATATTTCCCAAAATGTCAAGTTCACCTTGGATTTTTTTCCCCACTTTGTTAGTTTTCTGGATGTTCCCCCCCCCCCCCCCCCCCCCCCCCCCCTGAAATTGAAGGCAAGGCTTTTTCCTAACATTAAGAAAAAAACATTTCTGATAGTTAAATGACTGTCAGTGAAGAGTGTAAATAAATTATTTTTCCACAAAAAAACATTTATATTTGTTATGAATTAATGAAGAACCTAAAACAACAGAACACATGTGGAATATCAAAAATATGCGTAAAAAGACTAAGTTTTAAAAGCAAAAAGCAATATTATTATCGGTGTACCGAAAATTTCATTAACTATTTCCCGGTCGCGAAATTATATGACAACTCAGAATTTTACTACAAAAGTCAATAAACTGGCCACAAAGATGAACACATTAATGAAAATGCACTGTAATGCGCAAATTTGAACCGAAACAAACTGCTTATGCCCGGATTACAACGATCTGAGTTACAGAACGTATTTTCATTTAACCGTAAACACTATTGACATATTTACTCGGAAGTGTTTTTTGCGCATGCGCAGGAACATTTCATGAATGTTAACAAAAATAAGACGCAATTTTTACTGCTCTTATTTCTTTTAAGCTTTCTTTCATTTTCAGATTTTAATTAAATGAAAAAAAAAAATTCTGCCGTTTTATTATTTACCGGACATTCGGACCGGCAGCATAGCATATTCAATCGGACCTGTCTTAAAAACGTCGGTCAGGTCCGACGGTCCGGTACTTTTGGGAATGTCTGTAATGTGTTCATTTGGCAAACCGAATCTTTTTATACATTTGTATATCGATTCCTTCTACCCATTTTGAAAGCGTGGCACTCGCTGTGCCCCGTAGAAAAACGTGCATTACAAATCGGTCAAAATCACGTGAAGTAGTAAGAAAACGTGGTATGTGTTTACACATACCTGAGAAAACACAACATTATTTTGACAGTAGGGTCGCGACTTGTAAAACAACTGTTAACATTAATCAGGAAGAGATGGCACTTAATAACAGAAATGATCACACAGAGATATAATCACTAACCCCATTTCAAATATTTTCCATCTGAAAATTTCACCCCACACGTCTTTTTATAGTGTATTTGTATTGTTCTTCCGTTGTTTTCACTTTCGTTATTAAAAACTCCGTTTAAAAGAATTATTTTTAAATTTAGGTTGTTGAAGCGAATTATTATTATATATTATCAATAAAATAGTATACCGTGATGAATTGAACGGAGTTTCGTATTGATCTTTCTGTCAGTCTGTAAGCGTACTATTTTGTGCACAATAATACAAGTGCATGTGATTTGACAACAATTGTAATCATTGGTGAAAGGCTTCTTACGAAGTTATTTTTTGGAGTGTTTATGAGGTCTGATCATGCAGTTTGCACACATCAACGGAAAGATTACAAATCAATGCATTTGTCATCGTCAACCGTTTGGAATGTCAATTAGGCAATGATTGAGTTTTTAGCATGTTTCTTTCGATTTTATTAATTTAAAAATGGCTGCCCCCATCGTCATGAAATGACATGTGTTCGAGTTTTGATGTTTCTAGATATGTAAACTTTTTTTACTATTTAAGTGTAACTTGCCCTCATCAATGTGGATATTATTAACTAGTTATATAATTTTCCGCCAAAAATACGTTGAATAAACATCATTCAGATTTTTGAAAATAATGTCTATTTTTGTGTTAAAATCTCTTTGTATTTTGATTGATTTTGTTGATGGTATAAGACATTGCTGCACAAAATTGGTAGCAGTTTGAAGGAAAACCATCTTTTTAAGCAAATATGTATACATTTTCCATGTGGCACTCTTCGTTTAGTCAAATTTGAGTTCAATGCTAGGGGTCCCACATTTTTCAAACTGAAGCCTCTACATGAACCTTAAGCAAATGCATGTATTTGCATTTCTTCAATAACTGTACTCTCATTTCAAGCTGAAATTCTTTGAAATAAAATGAAAACAATATTTTACTATGCTGCACTCCGAGTCAGAACATCTTTTAGAATTGTTTAAAGGGCATTTAAAAAACAATAATATTGTTCTCTGTCTTTAAGTATTTAGAAATGTCAGAAAGAATTGTGTTAGAAGTTTAGTTAAAGAGCTTTGAACATTCTACAAAATGCCAATAACTTACAATAGTGCAAACAGGTTTGCCGTCAAAATCTTTGCAACCAGTGGAGCGGACTCTAAAACTCATTCCTTGGTCACCCTTTATTAGCTGGATATTGTGGGCGATACCTGAAAATGTTTCAGACACTATTACGATAATTGTTTCTAGTTTAACTTGTAGCCATTGAAAAAAGAAACTCAGTTGCATTGTGTCATCGATAAAATTTATATCCTAGACAAACCACTTAATTTATGTGCTTAAAATTAACACCAAAATTTAGGGATGGCAACGAATACCGATTTTGGTATTCGAATATTCGGTCACCCTTCAACGGACCAGAACCATTTTTGAACTCAACCAACATATCATTTAGACAAACATTTTGACAAAGTTACATGAAGATTGGGCATCAAATGTGACTTCTACAGTGTTCACAAGGTTTTTCTTTTTTTTTGACCTAGTGACCTAGTTTTTGACCCTGCATGACCCAGTTTTGAACTCAGTCGAGGTATCAATGGGACAAATGTTCTGACCAAATTTCATGAAGATCAGACAATAAATGTGGCCTCTAGAGTCTTCACAAGGCAAAATGTTGACGACGGACGACAGACAAAAAGCGATCACAAAAGCTCACCATGAGCAGGTTTGTTTGTTTTCCATGAAATATCGATTTTATTTCTCTCGTGATCATAGAAAATATATATTGTTTTCTATGATCACTGGTGAAATCAAATCGATATTCCCCCGAATCCAACAAATATCCTTTATATACTTCACTACAGTAGAAAGTACAAAATAGTATAGCGTACCTGTAACTGGCCTGGGTTTGAAAGGTTCAACAAAGGTTTCCACAAGAATTGAATCGCCGTCATAAATTGTGTCTAGGAGGTCGTTTACGGCATCCATGACCGAATCAACATTACCAGGGGCATGGAATGTAACACCAAAACTGGCGTGGTAATCTGGGCCAGACGGTTTGACAACAATCTGAAGAAACATTGTGATTAAGTTAATTGAATACTTTTTCAGCCACACATAAATTTTAACAGATGATATAGGAACACTATGGAGCCAACAAGGTCATGGATGATACTTTTCTGTTGAGAATTATGCACACATTGTCATGAAGTTACCTTTCTGTTGAGAATGGAGCACACAATGTCAAGGAAGTCACCTATCTGTTGAGAATGGAGAACACAATTTCAACAATTTTACCATTGGGTTTAGAATGAAGCACACATTGTCAATGATGTCACCATTCTGTTAAGATTGAGGCAGACATTGTCAAGGATGTCACCTTTCTATTGAGAATGGAAAACAAATTGTCAAGGATATAGCTTTGAGTTGGGAATGGAAGCACACATTGTTAAGATTGTAACCTTTCTGTTTAGAATGGAAGATCACATTGTCAAGGATGTTACCTTTCTGTTTAGAATGAAAGAACAAATTGTCAAGGATGTTACCTTTCTGTTTAGAATGGAAAAACAAATTGTCAAGGATGTTAGCTTTTGGTTGAAAATGGAAGAACGCATTGGAAAGGATGCTACCTTTCTGTTGAGAATGGAAGAACAAATTGTCAAGGATGTTAGCTTTCGGTTGAAAATGGAAGAACGCATTGGAAAGGATGCTACCTTTCTGTTGAGAATGGAAGAACAAATTGTCAAAAATGTTACCATTCTGTTATGAATGAAGCACACATTTTCAAAGATGTCACCTTTCTGTTGAGAATGGAAGAACAACTTGTTAGGTGTTACCTTTCTGTTGAGAATGGAAGAACTCGCAGTAAAGGATAAAACCTTTCTGTTGAGAATGGAAGAACTCACGGTAAAGGATGTAACCTTTCTGTTGAGAATGGAAGAACTCACGGTAAATGAGTTACCTTTCTATTTAGAATGGAAGGCTTTTTCAGGAAGTTCCTGATCTCCTCCTCCATGGGTACTGCATGAGTACACACCCCACCACCGTCCACAATCTGCTTAGCCGTAAACACGCAATTTGTCGTCAGGTCAACTGGGTGACTTTCGACTGGGGCATTCAATGTGTTTGGCACGTTGGTGTCTTCCTCCCTGTTATCCTTTTGCATGCTGTTTTCTGCCTGGGGATTTCTGTTTTTTACACATCGACCCACTTCGCACACTCTGATGGTATCGATGCTTGGAACCTAAAAAGAAACATGGTTTGTTTATAAGCATATGATTTTTATTTGCTCTACATGCTCAGAGTTAAATGCGGAAATGTTCTGCAACAAACACTCATTGGCGTAGGGTCAAGTTTTAGGGCTATGTCACTCATCCCTTGACTGAGGAAAAATTAGAAGAAATCAATGAGAAGTCGTGTTTTTATATGATATAATGTATATATGTATATATGTATATATATATCTTGTAATACAAAGTTGCTAAATTTTACCATTTTAAAGTATTAAATATTAATTGTTAATTGAATTAACATTAAAATAATATTAAAACAACAAAACACACAAAAACAACTCCTACCATTTTATATAAATATTATTTGTTTTATTTTATGTCTTTTCCAGGAGGGAGTGATGATACTTTTTTATTATTAACTTCCTATTAAAAATCAAGAAGTTGTATTTTTTATAATAAAACATTTTAATAACCCTCAAAGTTAAAATTAAAACTAACTAAAACATAAAAACACAAATATTTAATAATTACACCAGTGGTATGGAATGAAAGTATGTGAGGTCATCAATAAACCTTTTCCTTAACAATCTGCAAGGTGTTATCTGCACTTATCAATGGTGTTGACATAAAATGTCCCTGATGTGAATACCCAGATGGGACAAATTTTCTGAAGGCTTAACAACATCATCATGTGGTTGTTTCAAAAGCAATCAATCAATACTTCTATACCGGAAGACTGCATATACTTTCGAATGTGTAAAAAAAACAACATTTTTCAGCATTGGATTAATAGGATTTTAAACAGGTGTGAAGAAATAAATTAACTTTCGAAACTTTCGGTATTTTCAATACTTTCGATAAAGCATTAATGAATAAGCTTGATAGAGGATAGGATGTGTGAAAAATAGCCAACATTTTTCTGCATCTGATTAATAGGATTTTAAACACTGAACTTGTGTGATTATTTTGGTATAAATAAAGCTTCTTGTCCACTAATAAACATCAAAACACTGTTTATTAGTGAATACTTTAATTGTTGGGGCATATATGCAACATGATGATGTGTAGTAAGTTTTGCTTAATTTTTCAACCAAAATCTAGAATCAACACCTTTTGAACCACAATTTTTATCTTATAAAGACAGATAATTTTTAGTATTATCAGATATATGCACTGTCACTTCCAAAACACGGGAAAGTAAACAACAATGTTGAAATGAATATGTGTACAAAAACAACACAACAATAAAAATACACATATGGTGATGAGCATGAACATGCATATGAAAATAACACAACAATAAAAATAGCAATAAGCAGGAAAGCAGAGAATTTATTATGAGTGCTGTGCCCCTCTTAATGACCTGTAGGGTATAATTGAAGAAACAAGAGATGTGTTTGTCAGAAACACAATGCCCCCTATTGCGCCGGTTTGAAACCATAAATTTGACCTTTGACCTTGAACGATGACCTTGACCTTTAGCCACTCAAAATGTGCAGCTCCATAAGATACACATGCATGCCAAATATCAAGTTGCTATCTTCAATATTCAAAAAGTTATGACCAAACTTTAACGAAGGTTAAAGTTTTAGGAACAAAAAATACAATGATATTTGACCTTTGACCTTGAAGGATGACCTTGACCTTGACTCTTCATCACTCAAAATGTGCAGCTCCATGAGATACACATGCATGCCAAATATGAAGTTGCTATCTTCAATATTGCAAAAGTTATACAAGTTTAACCAAGGTTAAAGTTTTGTGACACACACATACAATGACTGACTGACACAATGACAGACATACAGACAGGCCAAAAAATATATACCCCCGATCTTTCGATCCGGGGGCATAAAAACAACAACAACAGGTTAATATCCTTTTAAAATGATATGTACTAGATATGGAAACGCATATCACGATATCCGAATACTGGTCAAGCATCCCGAGAGTAACAAAAGATCTGACTTCTGGATTAACAATATAACCCCTTTTGTTATGCACATTATGTTACTAATAGTACTCCCATCACCTTGATGATAATGGCCTAGATGCCTTATTGCTCACTTGCACCTCTGTGTTTTATTTTATGTTCCCTTCTTCCCGTTCATTGACACTAAATGGCTACTTGGCTTCAATTTAAGAAAACAAAGATGTAACAAGAGCACCGCATAACGGGTGCCAACGCTCGGCTGCGGGTGCATTTTTTAATAAATGAAAGCTTGTAATTTTTTTTTTTTTAGAGGACCTTGACCTTTGACCTAGTGACCCAAATATGGGTGTGGCATGTACACTTTATCAAGGTGCAGCTACGTATGAAGTTTCAAAGTTGTAGGTGGAAGCGCTTTGATTTTAGAGCCAATGTTCAAAACCTTAACAAAATGTTAAGGTTTTAGCACGACGCGGACGGCGGACATGACACGACGACGGACACAACATGACGAGGTGGCTATGACAATACCTCGGGTTTTCTCTGAAAACAGCTGAGCTAAAAACATGTGCTCTTTATATTAATTTTTTTTCCAAATTGGTCCATATGAAAATTTATCTGCAATCAAATACAGTATAAATCAAGTTGTTTCTTTCATTACTGTCACACGAAAAAAATTACTGTACGTATTCTACAGCTTTTATAATGTTATTCAAAATACAATAATTTTGAAAAATAAATCATCTTAATGCCTTATATTGTTTATTATTGTGCTGACAGTGCGTAACTGCGTATGTTGGAAATGATATTGGTAGTAGTCTTTGGTAGTTTACTTATAACAAGAGGGCCAAGATGGCCCTTGTTCACTCACCTGAGAGGAGTCGGTTCATTCAATCTTTAACAAATGTCAAACTTGACCTAGATATTGTCCAGACAAACATCCTGGTCAAGTTCCATCATTATTTCATCTGCAAGTCATGATCAATGTACCTATGAAGTTTCATGATCCTAGGCGTAAGCATTCTTGAGTTATCATCCGGAAACCATTTTTCTAACTTCAGTCACCGTGACCTTGACAGCCATTGTTAGAATACGTTTTTTGGCACTGTTACCTTGACCTTTGACCTGATAATCAATAGGGGTCATCTGCGAGTCATGATCAATATACCTATGAAGTTTCATGAACCTAGGCATAAGCATTCTTGAGTTATCATCCTGAAACCATCTTACTATTTCAGGTCACCATGACCTTGACCTTTGACCTAGTGACCTGAAAATCAATAGGGGTCATCTGCGAGTCATGATCATTGTACCTATGAAGTTTCATGATCCTAGGCATAAGAGTTCTTGATATATCATCCAGAAACCATTTTACTATTTCAGGTCATTGTGACCTTGACCTTTGACCTAGTGACCTGAAAATCAATAGGGGTCATCTTCGAGTCATGATCAATGTACCTATGAAGTTTCATGATCCTAGGCATAAGCATTCTTGAGTTATCATCTAAAAACCATTTTACTATTTCGTTTCACCGTTACCTTGACCTTTGACCTAGTGACCTGAAAATCAATAGGGGTCATCTACGAGTCATGATCAATGTACCTATGAAGTTTCATGATCCTAGGCCTAAGCGTTCTTGAGTTATCATCCAAAAACCATTTTACTATTTCGGGTCATCCTGACCTTTACCTTTGACCTAGTGACCTGAAAATCAATAGGGGTCATCTACAAGTTATGATCAATTTACCTATGAAGTTTCATGATCCTAGGCCTAAGCGTTCTTGAGTTATCATCCGGAAACCATTTTACTATTTCGGGTCATCCTGACCTTTACCTTTGACCTAGTGACCTGAAAATCAATAGGGTTTATCTGCGAGTCATGATCAATGTATCTATAAAGTTTCATGATCCTAGGCATAAGCATTCTTGAGTTATCATCCGGAAACCATTTTACTGCTTTGGGTCACCCTGACCTTGACCTTTGACCTAGTGACCTGAAAATCAATAGGGATCATCTGCGAGTCATGATCAATGTTTCTATGAAGTTTCATGATCCTAGGCATAAGTGTTCTTGAGTTATCATCCGGAAACCATTTTACTATTTCGGGTCATCGTGACCTTGACCTTTGACCTAGTGACCTGAAAATCAATAGGATTCATCTGCGAGTCATGATCAATGTACCTTTGAAGTTTCATGATCCTTGGCATAAGCGCTCTTGAGTTATCATCCGGAAACCATCTGGTGGACGGACGGACTGACATGAGCAAAACAATATACCCCCTCTTCTTCGAAAGGAGGGGGGGGGCATAATGAGAAAACTGCCCCCCTCCCAGCAGCCAGGTTATTCAACTGACCGGAACCATTTTTGAACTCAACTCTCGTATCAAGGAAACAAATGTTCTGAGCAAATTTCATGAAAATTGGGCCAAAAATGTGACTTCTACTGTGTTCACATGTTTTCACTATATACATACAGAGAAAAATGCCCCGCCCACTGGCGGCCATGTTATTTCACCAATCCCGACCATTTTCAAACTCGTCCGAGATATCAATAAAACCAATGTTTTGACCAACTTTCATGATGATTGGGCAAAAATTGTGACTTCTAGAGTGTTTACAAGGTTTCTCTATAGCCAAATAGGGAAAACTGCCACTATGGCGGCCATGTTTTTTCACCGATCTCGACCATTTTCGAACTCGTCCGAGACATCAAGGTTTCTCTATAGCCAAATAAGGAAAACTGCCCTGCCCACTGGCGGCCATGTCTTTCAACGGATCAGAACCACTTTTGAACTCAACCAAGTACTATCAAAGCTCATGAAAACTTACAGAACTTTTCTGTACTTTTAAGAAACAAACTAATAAACTTTAAATAAATGTTGTTTTTTTAATATAAACAGAGATTGGGATATTTTTTTCTCTGATGGGATTACTGCCCCATAGATGAAAAAACAATGGGCACTTACAAAGTTGAATGGGCACTTATCAAAAATGAATGGGCACTTCTCAATTTTTCGCATGTTTTACAATTTGTGCAACATAAATTGCAACTAGACCAATTTTTCTGCAACATAAGAAAAAATTAGAGATGAAATTGCAATATTGCGCAATTGCGGCCTCGGCAAAACAATGTTTCATACAAAATATACATAATCAGGCTTTAATGTACGTGACGTAATAGCTGACTTCATTTGAAACCTTTCTACATGTATGAAAACATTAATGAAACAAAGTGGTACTAAATAAAATTAAATAAAGTTTGGATGACCTATAAATTATTCAATAAAAACATAAAGCAAAGTAGTGATGTTATTCGAAGTGTAGAAGACACAAACACAAAACCTCACCCTTTATATTCCTATATTTAGGCAATCATCGACCTACAAAAAGTATTGCTATTTGATAACTTGAAAAGCTTTAGGAATCAAATAAAGCTTAAACGGTCTCGGCAATTATTCAATCACATACATGAGTATTGTATTCTAGAGATTGCAAACAAGCCTGTTGGCCTCATTAATATTTGTTTTACCATCTGTATTGTAGCAGCTTTAAATGACTTTGATGATTTCGTTTCTTAAGTTTTTTTAGAAATTTAAAGTTATTTGCTTTTGAGTCATATGACCCTGAGGCCAGCAAGTTTGGACTTCATGTGAATAATTCTTTGTAAAGACATTTTTTCTGAAAATTAAGACATAAAAAACATTACATGTTCCTACTTTCACTCATATGTAAAACTAGCGATAATAATTACTTAACAAGAGTTTCACGGTCCGAGACATATGCACCCCACACAGGGCTTTGAACTAGTGACCCCAATTTCAATAGGGATCATCTACTGTCCATATGACGAGGCAAGCAAATTGGTTAATTCGTTGACGAGTTATTAATCAGAAACAATTTTGACACTTATTGTGACAGTGACCTTGACCTTTGATCTAGTGACCCTAATTTCAATAGGAGTCATCTACTGTCCAAGGCCAATGCACATGAAAAATTATCAAGCCAATCGGTCGATTTGTTCACAAGTTATTGATTTGAAACAATTTTCATACTTATTGTGACAGTGAGCATGACCTTTGACCTAGTGACCAAAATTTCAATAGAGGTCATCTACTGTCCAAGTCAAATGCACATGGGAAGCATAAAGCAAATCGGTCGATTTGTTGAAGAGTTATCGATCGGAAAACAATAATCGAACTTATTGTGACAAAGACCTTGACCTTTGACCTATTGACCCCAATTTCAATAGGGGTCATCTACTGTCCAAGGCCAATGCACATGTGAAGTATCAAGACAATCGGACAATTCCTTGATGAGTTATTGATTGGAGACAATTTTCACACTTATTGTGAATGACCTTGACCTTTAGCCTAGTGACCTCAATTTCAATAGGGGTCATCTACTGTCCAATGCCAATGCACATGTGAAGTATGAAGCAAATTGGTGGATTTATTTACGAGTTATTGATCAGAAACAAACTGGTCTACTGACAGACAGAAAGACAGACCGAATGACATCCAGCAAAACAATATACCCCCACTTCTTTGAAGGGGGGCATAAATATACAGAATACCAAAATTCAATTTACGGTTCCGGTGGGATCCAAACTCAGGCTTAAAAAAATCAACCACTAACATGAGAATTTACAGCCCAACAGTAAATAAAGCGTTATGTATAGTCAGTATGAACAGAGAGGTACTTCATAGATATTTTAATTCATAACAATTTTATCCCTTTCCTAATGATTGGATGAGAAAACAACACAAAGGACAGAAACAATTATCAGAGAAATTTGTTTCAAACCCATACGAGCTCAATACAAACAAAACTAAAATTAGGACGAACACAGCAGCAACTATTCGCTGTCCCTTTCAGGGGAACATTACAATCAGTGGACTGTGTGTATTGTTTTTTTCTGATCACAACGTTGGCCCAAATTATGCGCATGCAATAATGAAGCAATCTCAAAGGATCTTACAAATCTCTTTGGAGCGACAGTGAAAGCCAGGGTCTCTGGGTGGGGGACACCACAGCGTGACATCTGGTATCGCGTCCACAGTTTGTCATCCACAAGGTCACACAAGGGAAGTGAGCTGCTCATTGGGATATCCAGGTTTTTCTGCAATCAACAACGTCATATGGGATGTGCTCTGTGAAAAAGAGGTTTAATGCATGTGCAGTCCACACAGGCTATAATCAGGGAAGATACTTTCTGCCTAAACAAGATTT
This sequence comes from Dreissena polymorpha, assembly GCF_020536995.1. NCBI lineage: Eukaryota > Metazoa > Mollusca > Bivalvia > Myida > Dreissenidae > Dreissena > Dreissena polymorpha. Next base: position 78,686,938 of record NC_068364.1, read on the forward strand.
TTGCTAAGAAGAGACTTTCTTTAAACAGACAAGAGGGCCTGAAAGGCTCAAAGTCGCTCACCTGAGATTACAAGATATTATTGGGACAAATCTCCTGACCAAATTTCATGAAGATCGGAAAATAAATGTGGCCACTAGAGTGTTTACAAGGTTTTACTATAGCCATATAAGGAAAAATGCCCCGCCCCATGGTGGCCATGTTTTTCAACCAACCAGCATCATTTTCGAACTCATTCAAGATATTATTTGGATGAATCTTCTGACCAAGTCTCATGAAGATCTGACAATAAATGTGGCCTCTAAAGAGTGAACAAGATTTTACTATAGCCATATATAGCCATAAGGAAAAATGCCCCGCCCCTTGGCAGCCATGTTTTTCAAGTAAACGTTACCATTTTCGAACTCATCCAAGATATCATTGAGACCAATCTTCTGACCAAATTTCATGAAGATTGGGCAATAAATCTGGCCTGTAGAGTTTTAACAAGGCTTTACTATAGCCATATAAGGAAAAATGCCTCGCCCCTGGCGGCCATGTTTTTCAACCAACCGGCATCATTTTCGAACTTGTCCAAGATATAACTGGGATGAATCTTCTGACCAAGTTTCATGAAGATGGGACAATAAATGTGGCTTCTAGAGAGTTAACAAGATTTAACTATAGCCATATAAGGAAAAATGCTCCGCCCCTTGGCAGCCATGTTTTTCAAGCAAACGTTACCATATTCGAACTCATCCAAGATATCATTGAGACCAATCTTCTGACCAAATTTCATGAAGATTGGACAAAAAATGTGGCCTCTAGAGTGTAAACAAGGTTTTACTAAAGCCATATAAGGAAAAATGCCCCGCCCCCTGGCAGCCATGTTTTTCAACCAACCGGCATCATTTTCGAACTCTTCCAAGATATTATTGGGATGAATCTTCTGACCAAGTTTCATGAAGATCGAACAATAAATGTGGCCTCTAGAGAGTTAGCAAGATTTTACAATAGCCATTTATAGCCATATAAGGAAAAATTCCCCGCCCCTTGACAGCCATGTTTTTCAAGCAAACGTAACCATTTTCTAACTCATCAAAGATATCATTGAGACCAATCTTCTGACCAAATTTCATGAAGATCGGAAAATAAATTTGGCCTCTAAAGTGTAAACAAGGTTTTACTATAGCCATATACGGAAAAATGCCCCGCCCCCTGGCGGCCATGTTTTTAAACCAACCGGCATCACTTTGGAACTCGTCCAAGATATCATTGGGATAAATCTTCTGACCAAGTTTCATGAAGATCGGACAATAAATGTGGCCTCTAGAGTGTTAACAAGATTTTACTAAAGCCATATAGCCATATAAGGAAAAATGCCCCGCCCCTTGGCAGCCATGTTTTTCTAGCAAACGTTACCATTTTCGAACTCATCCAAGATATCATTGAGACCATTCTCCTGACCAAATTTCATGAAGATTGGACAATAAATGTGGCGTCTAGAGAGTGAACAAGATTTTACTATAGCCATATATAGCCATATATGGAAAAATGCCCCGCCCCTTGGCAGCCATGTTTTTCAAGCAAACGTTACCATTTTCGAACTCATCCAAGATATCATTGAGACCAATCTCCTGACCAAATTTCATGAAGATTGGACAATAAATGTGGCGTCTAGAGAGTGAACAAGATTTTACTATAGCCATATATAGCCATATAAGGAAAAATGCCACGCCCCTTGGCAGCCATGTTTTTCAAGCAAACGTTACCATTTTCAAACTCATCCAAGATATCATTGAGACCAATCTTCTGACCAAATTTCATGAAGATTGGACAATAAATGTGGCCTCTAGAGTGTTAACAAGGTTTTACTATAGCCATATATAGCCTTATAACAAAAAATGCCCCACCCTGGTGGCCATGTTTTTAAGCAACCAAAACCATTTTCGAACTCATCCAAGATATTATTGGGACAAATCTTCTGACCAAGTTTCATGATCGGAAAATAAATGTGACCTCTAGAGTGTTTACAAGGTTTTACTATGGCCATATAAGGAAAAATGCCCCGCCCCCACAGTGGCCATGTTTTTCAACCAACCGGCATCATTTTCCAACGCTTCCAAGATATTATTGGGATGAATCTTCTGACCAAGTTTCATGAAGATCAGACAATAAATGTAGCCTCTAAGAGTGTTAACAAGATTTTACTATAGCCATATATAGCCATATAAGGAAAAATGCCCTTGGCAGCCATGTTTTTCAAGCAAACGCTACCATTTTCGAACTCATCCAAGATATCATTGTAACCAATTTTCTGACCAAATTTCGTGAAGATTGGACAATAAATGTGGCCTCTAGAGAGTTACATTGTAACAAGGCAAATGTTGATGCCGCACAACGCACGACGCACAACGGACAAAAGGCAATCACAAAAGCTCACCATGAGCACATTCTGCTCAGGAGAGCTAAAAATAGACATATAATAATACATTTGTAATGACAAATTATCTGAAAAGGTAACACAATCTTATATAACTTCTAGAGCCTTGAGAAGTTTTTTTTTTTTATTTGACCTAATAAGCTTTTTTACTTCCTTAACCAAAAACAAAAAAACCTTCAGCAAATGACATATTCATAATCATAGTGATTTAACTCCCAGAACAAGAGTTCCGCGGTCGGAGATGACCGCATTGAAGCCGGATTTTTTATTTAAATGACAGGAAAGTACCTTTCGTGTTTTTGTCAATGCAATACTTAAATTACTGAAATATTGTTCAAAGGTCAAAATGAAATGTAAGTACTGGCCAATCTTTATTTCAAGTTTGAAGACTCTAGGTACAAGCATACCAAAGTTATAACATGAAATAAGAACTTTAACATTTTTACATTCAAGGTCACAGTGACCTTGACCTTCAAATGAATGACCTTGAAATGTCCAGTGGTTACTTACTAGTTCTGGCCAACCTTCATGTCAAGTTTCAAGACTCTAGGTCCAAGCATACCAAAGTTATAACAACTTTAACATTTTTACATTCAAGGTCACAGTGACATTGACCTTCAAATGAATGACCTTGAAATGTCCAGTGGTTACTTACTAGTTCTGGCCAACCTTCATGTCAAGTTTCAAGACTCTAGGTCCAAGCATACCAAAGTTATAACAACTTTAACATTTTTATATTGAAGGTCACAGTGACCTTCACCTTCAAATGAATGACCTTGAAATGACCAGTGGTCATCTGTTAATCCTGGCCAACCTTCATGTCAAGTTTGAAGACTCTAGGTCCAAGCATACCAAAGTTATACCATGAAATAAGAACTTTAACATTTTTACATTCAAGGTCACAGTGACCTTGACCTTCAAATGAATGACCTTGAAATGACCAGTGGTTACTAACTAGTTATGGCCAACCTTCATGTCAAGTTTCAAGACTCTAGGTCCAAGCATACCAAAGTTATAACAACTTTAACATTTTTTATATTGAAGGTCACAGTGACCTTGACCTTCAAATGAATGACCTTGAAATGACCAGTGGTCATCTGTTAATCCTGGCCAACCTTCATGTCAAGTTTGAAGACTCTAGGTCCAAGCATACCAAAGTTATACCATGAAATAAGAACTTTAACATTTTTACATTCAAGGTCACAGTGACCTTGACCTTCAAATGAATGACCTTGAAATGACCAGTGGTTACTAACTAGTTATGGCCAACCTTCATGTCAAGTTTCAAGACTCTAGGTCCAAGCATACCAAAGTTATAACAACTTTAACATTTTTTATATTGAAGGTCACAGTGACCTTGACCTTCAAATGAATGACCTTGAAATGACCAGTGGTCATCTGTTAATCCTGGCCAACCTTCATGTCAAGTTTGAAGACTCTAGGTCCAAGCATACCAAAGTTATACCATGAAATAAGAACTTTAACATTTTCGAGCACGCCGCCCGCCCACCCGCCCGCCCCCCCGCCCGCCCGACAACATCAATCTATAAGCCGAGATTTTTTCGAAAAAAATCCGGCTAAAAATCATTGCAATGGAACAACCTAACAAGGATGCCCAAGTCCACCATATAGGGAAGCTGATGTCCAAATTGAATGAAGATTGCACAAAACAAGAGATGTGTTCATCAGAAACACAATGCCCCCTATTGCGCCACTTTGAAATAAAATTTCATTTTATAATATGGCAGGTTTAGAAATTATCTCCCTTTTATAACTTATTACTTCCCTTGGATTGTACTTTTTTACTTTTGACCATGAAGGATGACCTTGACCTTAACATTGTTTTTTATTATATCCTTTATATATATATATATATCTGTACCTGCCAAATGATATAAATAGAAATCATCTCCCTTTAAAGCTTGTAACTTCCCTTGGATTTAGTTTTTTGACCTTTGACCTTGAAGGATGACCTTGACCTTTCACCACTCAAAATGTGCAGCTTCATGAGATACACATGCATGCCAAATATCAAGTTGCTTTCTTCAATATTGCAAAAGTTATGGCCAATGTTATAGTTTTCTGACGGACACACAGACAGACAGACAGACAGACTGACAGTTCAACTGCTATATGCCACCCTACAGGGGCATAAAAAGGTAATATTGTAACCAAGTTCCACAGGACATGAATGTGGCCAATAGTGTTAACAAGCTTTCTGTAAAGCCATATAAGGAAAACCGTCCCCCCTACTCCCACGTTTTTTAACACACTGGAACCATTTTGAATATCGGCTGAGCTGCCATTAGAAACAAGAGCTGTGCTTGTGAAACACAATGCCCCCTACTGCGCCGCTTTGAAGCCATATATTTGATCTTTGACCTTTCAAGGATGACCTTGACCTTTCACCACTCAAAATATGCAGCTCCATGAGATACACATGCATGCCAAATATCAAGTCACTAGCACCCTGGCAGTCATGCTTTTAACCGAACCACAACTCTTTTCAAACTCGGAAAAGCTGTCATAAGAAACAACTATTCTGACCAAGGTTCATGGAGATTGGTCTTAAAACTGTGACTTCAAGAGTTTTTACAGTTTAAGTATTGCCATATAAAGACAACTGCCCCACCTCCCTGAAGGCCTTTTTTGACAAACCTAAAACGTTTGCAAACTCTGCCCAGCCAACCCTAGAAAACAATATTCTGACTAAATTTCATGATGATTGGACTAATTATGTGACTTCTAGAATGTTAAGAAGGTTTCACTACAGCTATATTTGTTTTTTGACGAACTTGAACCCAATTTCAAATGAGGCCAAGGAATGATTGGAAACAAAAATCTAAACAAGTTTCATGAATATTGGATAATAATTCAGGTCCTCTGGAGTGTTCACAAGATAAATACTGAAGACCCATGACTGACAAAACGCAACCATTAACACTCACTACGAGCACAACCTACGAGCACAACACGAGCATGTTGTGCTCAGGTGAGCTAAAAACGTCTACCTCCATTTCGGTACCCCAGTCCGTTAGGCCAGAAGTGGCTGCACTGGTGAAGAAGTTGATGAGGTAGGTGCATTTCCGTGGAGGGTTAAACTCGTCGATGTAGGTCACGCCCCCCTTGTGGAACGTGATTGCCTTTAGAATAAAGAGCTCGTATAGACCCGGCTTTTCCTTGGACGGTTTCTTTGAGATCCAGGTTTCTTTGAAGATCAGATGCATGCTGTCCGATACTTGTTTCCCGCCTAAAAGTGCAGAAAATTTGCAAAAACGTTGTAACTGCATAACATTTCTATACAATATACCATAACTACTGAATCCTAGTGAAGTATTTTTAAGTTACTGTGGCCCAAGGCCTTAAAGATTTCCAAGTAAGTAAGGGACACCCAGTTTTGTTTTTAGGCATTTATATAGCCATTTTGGGTATAAGCACCTCCATTAAATGCATGGTGATATTCATGACCTCAAATTGTATACATGTGACCTTGACCTGTGTTACGCAAAATCAATAGACGATTTCCTTTCCCTCTCAAGAAACCACCAATATAAAGTGCGTGGTTGCGGGCCAAGGTTTCTCCAGATATCGGGCTAAGGTCTAGTGACCCACAAACGTACCAACAGACCATTTGACCACAGTGTTTTTTTTCATTCAAAATCGTCTATGGTAACCGGACCCATTCCGAATGGAAAAAAGTATATATTTTTCCCAAATGGGAGCTCAAAATTCCCAATCCAACAAAAAAAACAACATTTATTTATTTTTATTTTTTTTATTTTGTTCATCTCCTGTCCACATAAGTTCAACCTTAGTAAATATAATACTGGACACACTTGTATCCTCAATTTTGAAGCATTTTAAAGAAAAACAACAACAACACTTATTTCCCAGTTTTAGTCAAAACGCCGCGAATTTTCCCAATTTCCCCGTTCCCAAAACGGTGAAAAAACACTGGACCAGCAAACAGACAAAAGCAACAACATACCCCACTTTTTCATAGAAATGGAACAAAAAATCCCACATAAGTCATTAAAAATTATGACCATCAATTTATATTTACCCCTTGATATTTAAAGTCATATTTTATCGGAAACACTCACAGTTGTTTAACTTGCTATTTGCCCAGAAGTTTATGTAAAACTGTATCATGATAATGAACAATTAAGTCATTTTTGGTGAAATCAACTTAATAACATCCCTTTTTTTTTAAATTGGCAACTGTAAATTTAGAGGATATCTAAATGAAATGTCAGTATTAAAAGGAGGTGTGGAAGCATTAAAGGCTGTGCAATTGTTATCAAATGGAAATATTATCTTTCTGTCCTAGTTTTGGAGAAAAATAATTTTAGATGTAAATACATGTCAACTTCAATAGAATGCTATTTTATATCATTATTGAATTCTAAATGAATCTACCAACACATCATTAAATATTTGTGCTAACTTGGTTGATAGCACATCCTCAAATGTCACAACTTAAACAAGATGCTCACTCTGGCCTTCAGAAAATAATAGCCATATTTTTTTTTCCTTAAAAAAATAATAGCCAAAACATATGCGGACTTTTCCGCAAAACGGTACTGAAGGCAAAAAGAAAGAAAAAACCATGAATCTCATTTTATCTATGTTTTATTAAATGTATATCTATTGGATTTAAGTTATAATATATATATATACTTAAAAACAAGCATAATATCAGTGTGTCATTTTCTTATAAAATATTATCATGGCTTTACAATAAAGAATACAATCAATGTTGTGGGTGTGACTTAACAAACCAGATCTCAGCTACAGTTACATACACATAAGAATTAAGGGCAGAGGCCCCAACCCACCCAGAGCACTAATTATACTATTTTTTTTTTATAGTTTTTCCAATTGCAATTTTTGGTGAATACTCGAAATATTATAAACCACACCTTCCGTATCACCGCATGTGTATTCGTCATTCTATTTTTGCTGTTATGAACTTCGAAAATAAATCATAATGGACGAAAAAAATACAGTATCCGAAAACGGTAATCCGAAAAATTGTACGCGTTTTGCACATCAAATATGCATAATATAAAATATTAATATGCATAATCTAAAATGTGCATATCGTTCGACTACTTTATCTCTTAATACGGCGTTTGCCATCGGCCGCAATATTGTAGACAGAGGCCAATATCAATTGTAAATGATTTATTCCAAAAATAACACTTTCGCAATGCCGATCATGTTTACATCAATTAACGTCACAGCGCGTGAGTTAAAATACACCACCTTAGTGTAATTCCAAACACGTGTTTCGTTAAAATTAGCTGACCATGGCATATGCCGGGTCGGGTCCCTTTGAATTGGGAAAACCAGGTTACCTGGTTAAAAATTGGAATCATTATGTTAAAGCAGACGACAAACAGCCGTAATTACGGGGATAATTAGTTGATGGCGATTAAATAATTATTTCATCAAGCAATGTTCAACGTAATCTAATTGCAGAAAAAACGGCGTGCAAAACAAAACCAGCTAACAATATTAGCGGCGATTTTCAATAATGACGATTAAATAATAATTGGCGAAAAAATTAACAAAGATCTAACAGTTACCGATAATTGGTAAAGCACAGGGAGATTAAAGACGTTTTTTTCCGAAATATATCACTGCTGTCGGACACTGATTGAGAAAAATGCTCTAGGCCACAATGTCGCAGAAGTTATTGACGCGTGTATGACAATACACAGGGTCGAGTGTGTACACAGGTAATCTCGTTATCGATTTTTCCTGCTTGATGGCCCGATATGCAGGCGTTTCGCATTCGCCGGACAACATTTAGAGGCAATTTGTTTTTTTATGTAGGCGGATAAAATAATCGCCATTTTTTCTAGACAATTTTAAGAAATAATAGCCAGTTGGATAAAATAATCGCCATTGGCGATAATGTCTGGCAGCAGCGTGAGCACTGAACAAGATGTTTTTGTACTGAATTACCGTATGTTTCCACGTATAGCGCGCTCCCGTGTATAGCAAGCAGGCTGTTTTTTAAATGCAAAAATGGAGAAAAAAATATTTAAAGACAATAAAACCACCAAATCGGACCGAAAATGGCCACCATTTTACTATTGCACAATCCAATAATCCGGGGCATTGGAAAGCTTAATTAAGCATTCAAAATAGGAAGCGTCATTATGATTAGGAGCATGGGGTGCATAGCACTGTACTTTTCTGACAATTTTGTAATTTTCTAGCAAAAGATTAACAGTCCACGTGCATTTCGTGAAAAACGTGAGAAAATAAGAATGAGTGTACATCGTGTGATTTTTCCTCAGGGAGAGCATGGGCATTACCGGTAAATTTGAATGTCGCATGGGAGACAGGGATACAATTGTTGAGGTACACCACTGTTGAACATTCAATATTTATACACACAAAATGCAATTGCATATCTTCTCGTTCTCAAGTGTCAATTAGTGTCTCAAATGTCAATTAGCGTCTTAACAAGTCGTGGCACATATTACTCAATAACATCTGCCAATTACGAAGTGCAAAATGACCTCCTTTCACACCTACCGTTACCCGCAAAAAAGACCTTGTTCGCACCTACCCTCGCCTGCTCTCTAAAATGTCAACAACAATCCCCATCGGAATTCATCAATAAAGAAGTGTAAAAACACAAACAAAGAAATGTCCGCAAGTTTATTCAAACAAATTTATTTTTGACCAAAACTTCTTCTACCGCATTTATACATGTATCTACCAGTAGCGACTTCTTGTTGTTTCGACAATGGCCCCTCTGTCTGTACGATTATAGGGTGGTAGTTTTCTGGAAAAAAAACATGGCGGCCATTTTGATTATTTACGATTACACAACACGACGAGCTGGCTATGACAATACCTCAGGATTTCTCCGAAAACACTGAGCTAAAAAATCATATGTGTACGCCCTGCACAGAGTGGCAAGCATTATGAATTTCATTTGTCAGTCTGTATGTCATGAACTTTGTGTCTTCAGCTCCCCTTTAACTACTGGTTTGATATATCTCAACATTTCACAGTCGACATACCCTTTTGTTTACCCATGAATTGCATCACGTTACAGAGACCCTCCAACACCATAAGCTGTTAATCCTAGCTGAATCAAATTGGTATTGCCGCAGTGTAAGTAATGTTTACATTCACAATGGACCCTGACAAATGCTTTTACTTTGTTTTTATAATAAAACTATCTCAGTTACATCTATAATTCCTCTAAATTCTCTGTATAACTTATGACAATTGTTGAGATTTTAAATGTTTACCTAAGCTTTAATGAAAAGTATGAGACTTACAAAAATGTATGTAATTCTGTGTAATACTTTTCCAATTCCATAATGTTTAACAATACCTTATACTTAACAATATTTAATGCTTAACTTCTCTTTTTGATGTGGGCATTTGGTGTCAAGAAACCCTAAAACCATAATACAAAATATTTTTAAGATAATAACTTACAGAAAAGAATTAAAATGATATTGGGTGGATTAATAGCGCATCTCCCCCCCCCCCCCCCAAAAAAAAATAAAAAATTATTAACCCTCATTGCTCAGAATCAATCACACATTCATTTTTACCTGCCTGTAGTCCTTAAGAAAATCAAACTTAATTTAGGACCTTTCTAAAAAGATTCAAGTTTTAAAGGATTCATTTCAAAGTCAAAGGACTAATGACCAGCAAACAACATAAAACCTGAACAGCTAGGAGCTTCTCTCAAGCTGTTCTGCGTTTATGCTGGTTGCATATAGCCTTTTGAACTGTGCTCCTGAGTTGGAAAGAGTTCAAAAGCTGATTCAGCTATCTATCTGGTACCTACATTCAAGTAGTGGTGCCATAATCTCGCCAGGTGCCGAAAGCACTGCCACGACAGCATTCTCTTTGTTGATGGCGCGTCGCGGCATCGCAGTTCGGTCCTCAGTTTCAGGAAAACCGGTCTCGTACAGTATGTACTGCAGAGTATTGTAGAAATCCAATACCTCCTCAGGCGTGTCATCCGACTGGAAATAAGTTACCAACACATTAAACCTTTGCATGCTGGGAAATTTATCGTCTGCTAAATGTTGTCTGCTGAATTTCTAAAATTAGCATTTTCTTCAATTTTTTTCAAAGAATACTATCAGAATAGAAAACAGTTTGGATCCTGATGAGACGCCACGTTCTGTCCCAGCATTGAAAGAGTAAATAGCATTAACCCATTACCACTTAGACACGTATTTTGACGCATTTGATGTCCCTTGAAAGTTATATCTAATTAAATTACTATCTTACTACCTGTAGATTCAAGTTTTAAAGGCATCATTCCAACCCTTAGATATTGATGAGCAGCAAACAGCATAAAACCTGAACAGGCTGCGTGTCATTCCATATTTAAACAATTGGACAACAAACATTAGACAAACAAGCGTAGCAATGACCCATGCTAACATAATGGCTAATTTAAACATTTGAGAAAATGTTCAAACTTCAAATTAAATGCACTTTGAATTCATTTAAACCAACTCAAACATTGAAAACCAATTAATGCCAAAGACATTGGACCTTGCACTTTTCCAATTGCTAAGATCCGGTATATTTTCCAAAACGGATGATCCTTGTGTACGTTAAAAATCATTGTGTACAAATATATGTTTTGGTATGGCATAAAAACAAGACTAGGAACCTGTCAGAAAAACGACTGATTTCATTTTACTTTTCTCCAACATAGAAAATTACGATACATGTACAATATAATGATTTTTAAACAAAACGACAAGCTCACTTGCAATCTGTTGTGACGTAAGATGGAATATTATTTTTTATAGGCCAATATGGTCACAACTGTTTCCAGTCTTTAATTAGCACCAAGCGGTTTCGATAAGCTTTTGCAAAGTTTCAACAACCATATAAGAATCTGCAAAGATATCATTAGAATGAATATCCTGAGCAAGTTTCACGATGATTGGGCAAAAAATCTAACTTGTTAATCATTTCCCCCATAAGAAGCAAAGTAAAAATGCTTTTGCAACCAGCATAAAACCAGAACAGCCTGCGATTCACTAGCAGAGCTCCAGATAAGGTTTTGTGAAATTCTTAAATTACTACCAGATTTTCAAAAAGAATTCTTAACTCTGAAATTTCATTCTTAACGTTACTACTAAGTTTTGGAAAATATTTCTTATTTTTTCTAAATGACCTAAAAATAAATAATAATGGTAATTTTCATGCAAAATAAATCAAAATAAACATACTAGCAACTTTATTTATGCGAGTTCAACAGTGTCTTTTCAGTATTATACAATGTTATTTTTCAAATACCTTCATATGCCCATACTGTGCTTAGATTGTATGCCTTAGATGAATTTTTACATATTTCACAATTAAAACGGGTCTCTCCTTCAATCTTTTCAACCATTAGCCACGGGACTTGTCCCTTCCACTCGTTCAATGTTTTTTTTTGTGTTAAGTTTGGACCCGTCGTGTCGCGTTTAGCTTTTCCGACTGTGTCGGAAACTGAACAAACAACATCGTATAAGATCTTTTCTATAATGTCTTTCTTAACATTTAACTTCAGCTCACTTTGCCTACAATATGTTAAAAGCGTGTTTTCGGACGCTTTGCAGTTTTTTAGGACGTTCTCTGGGCGCCGCCATTTTTTATTGACAGATAGACTGTATACGCCGCTTTTATTGGAAAAAATGCGCTTTGTTATACAAACCCGATAACCATTCTATATAAGCACCGCAAAGATCTTTAATACGCGAAAAGAACTCAATAAAATCGAAACGATCCGATGTAAAAATAATATTCGTAACTTGATTTTGAAATTCTTAATGGTACGACAAGATTTTAAAATAAATACGTAACGGACTTGAAAATAATTCGTAATTACGAAATTACGACCCTTATCTGGAGCTCTGACTAGCAGTCTGTTCAGGTTTCATGCTGTTTGCTGCTCATCAGTAACTAAGGGTTGGAAATGAAGGCTTTAAATCTTGAATCTAGTAAGAAAGATCTTTAATTAAATTTAACTTTCTAAGAGACTAC